>NW_006160208.1:1121589-1124475 GCF_000334495.1 Tupaia belangeri chinensis | reverse complement strand
AACTTTTCTTAAATTATCTCAAAGTGTTTCAATATACTATCTCTTTCTATTAATACTCATGGTTTGAAAGGAGCCATATTTGGAAAGGAAACAGATCAGATACTCCCCTGCCAACCCACCCTCCTCCCAAAAAAGACCCCACCTCCTCTCCCAATGTTCATAGCAGGTGTCTGCCTTAATATTTACTATGTCTTTCCGTTAGCACCAACACCTGTTCTTTATTCCATGTAGTAGCTCACAGTTAAAATAATAAATAATGGCCTTCCCTAGGCAAAAACCAACCCAAGAGAATCCAGCAAGGTACCTGTCTCTTGGAGGGCACTCCATAAATCGCTGAATGAATGAATGGCCCTGCCCAGCTCACCCTTTTTGATCTACTGTTGCTTGGCAGGAACCTAACGTTGAATTTGGACAGAAAACCACCAACTGAGATAGGTTATCTTCTTTCTTTCTTTCTTTCTTTTTTTTTAGAGGTTTTTGCTATAGGGCAAGTGCAAGTACGCTTGCCAGAAAGACAGAGACAGAGAGACAGAAAGCGAGAAATCCCCCCCCCCCAGGGGGGATGGCCACACCACAATCCCTTCTCCTCCATTCTTCTCTTAGGATCTTGGGCATGCACGCACACGCACCCAGCATGAGTTTTAAGCCACTGGGTCCGGGACTCAAACCGCGGTAGACTACATGGGAGTCCAGCGACATAGCCATTACACCAACTGCTGGTCCCTGAGACAGGTTATCTTTCATTACTACACACCCATTTTACTATTTACAGGGCAGGAAATGAAAAGAACTCAACCAGAGAAAACCAGAAGGTTCTTCCTCAAGCCTGAGAAATGCCTTTTAGCACAGGCAATAGCAGACAAGGATTTCTGCAAAGAATGAAAATGTGATCACAATGAACCAATGCCAACATAGACTTAAAAAAAAAAAAAAAGAGGCCCACGGGACTAGGCCTAAAATGATCAAAGAGTCTTGCAGGGTTGTTGAAGAAATGATGACCACTCGCCCTCCTATAGCTTCACACTTGTGACAGTACTGGTTCCCTAAGAGTGGAAAAAGGAGGAAAAGTGTGATGTGGAATGAAGACATTCAAACCCTAAGTACACGAAATCCAGCATTACCTGAACACTCAGTGCAGACATGGGTTTATGTACTTATGTGTTTGAGGTGAGAGTTGGATTTAGGTCTATTTCAAAATGTACTGCCACGAATGTGAAGCACAGAGCAATGACAGCAGAGACTTAAATGACTGAAGTTTAAACTGTAGCTGTCACTTCCTTTACAAAATTGGCTTTGCATGATAGGAAATCAAGGAGGAGGCCTATAGCCCAAATAGTACATCCTGAGGTTGCCTGATTTTGCAATAAAAGAGATGTCTATTTTATTTTGATGTCATATGCATGGAAATGTGATCATAAGACCTTTTTTAAGCATGAGATACTAACCCCAGTTAAAAAGGACTTGCTGTTTTAGGGAAAAGACAGGAAAGCTAAACCGTAAGCACCAACCACAAGCTTATAACAAGCTTCCCAGTTAAGACAGGCTTAGAGTGACCTGGTATAGTATGTAGTTGAAAATAATCTTGGTTCTGCCATGCCACGGTGTTTAAAATGAATTTTTTCACAATGAAATACCATGGAAAATCGGTGTCTGAGGCATCATTACATACAAGTGGTTAACAAGTTAAAAGAACGCCAGGAAAGACTCCCAGGATCTGCCTCCTTCAGCGTTTCCTCAAGTATGCCATCCCTGGGTTCCCTGATCACAAACCAAAGCCATTCCGTTGTATTTCCAAAGAGAACTGGCTCCTTCAGACATGGCTCTTATCAGCACCGCAATTTGAGAGGAAACCTTTTTTGAAGTCTTCACCCCCATTTACCGATGTGTTTGCCCTTCCTGTCTGACATGCAAATACACGACACAGCCTCCATTCTTTCCATACAACCTAATTCAAGGCAACATATGTTCAATCCACCCAGAATCCTGTGAGCATTCAATCCGCGTACACACCATGACCCCACCACATGCACTGAGCGAGCTCCAGTATAGTTCTCTGCGTGCAGCCCAGACGAGCCCAACGTGCATGCACATCTCTCCCCGTTCCTCGAGTCACCGGGCACTGGCCATGGAACCTGCTCCCTTTGCAAGAAAAGGGACTGTGAAAATGCCCACGAGGATAACTGGCCACGATGCAGCAGCGAGCTAGCCTGGGACCACTGCAGGCGACGCTGGGCGCAGGCTCGCCCACCGAGCTGAAGGAGGCTGCAGCGCCGGGGCTGGCAGCCCTGTATCTCCCCGCAGCCCAAACCCCTCGCCCCCTCCCTCATTTTACCTAATAGCGCTCCAACCCCATATTGAGAGGGCCTGCTGTGGATCTTGCGGAGGTACAAAATGGTGGATGGGAGCTAATTTTTTTCCTGCTTTCCCCATAACTTATCGCATCCATCACCGCCCGTGCTCTCGTCCCCGCACGCCCGCGGCCCGGGGCCTGGGGCCGAGACGCCGTTACCAACCTGATGTCATGTAGCCCCGCGAAGCCTGGGGCGCGAAGGCCGCGGGGAAGCGCTTGTGCAGGCGGTAGTCCTTCTCGCTGCGGGACCTCATGCGGTCCGAGGCCCGGTCCGAGAAATCCGAGCTAGGCCAGGCTCGCCGCAAGGTTGTGCTCCGGGTCTTCTTCATGGTGGGGAGGGCGACCCGCTGCCCCGCTCCTCGGGGCCTCAGCGCCGGGGCGCAGCGCGCTGCTTCATCCGTCTACGGCGGGCACGACCCGGGCGGACTCTGCGCACATTTTCCCAGCCCCTCCTCGTCGGCGTCTACACCGCCCGCGGCGGGTCCGGCCCTCCCCCCCCCCCCCCCCACCCCCCCGGCGCAGGCTCCGAATTTACA
>NW_006160208.1:1105067-1121087 GCF_000334495.1 Tupaia belangeri chinensis | reverse complement strand
GCGTGCGTGGGGGGGTGGGGGCGCCGACACGCATGTGCCCCCCTACACATGCATGCTCCTACTTACTGGCCGAGGCGGCGACCGGAGCCATGGCTGCCAAGGATGCCGAGCCCGCCGGGCGACACCCGCACGGTGGCACCGCCGCTCCGGCGCGAGCGCGCAGAATGGCTATTGAAGGGCAGGAAGCAGGACAGCCGCCCAGTCTCATGCTAATCACCGAGTTCCCTTAGTTAGAGCTCGGATTCCGTCCGGCTTCTCATTTTCATGTAAAACACCCTGCGGCGGCGCTGGGACCTTGGCTGCTGCCCCAGCCTGGAGTCAGCGCTGGGATATTTACATATTTTTAGGGTGGCCCCTCCCCTCGCAGAGGAGAGCCAGCCGTCGTGGGAACAGGCAGATCCGCGGTGCCCTCCTTGCCCACCTGCGCCAACCCCGAAGCAAGCCAGAGCCAGGGAGAGGGGGCGCCACCGCCAGCTCCTCCGACCGTCGCAAACGCCGGGGCGCGGGGTCCACGCGGCCGGGACCACGCAGTGCGGGCGGCCTCGGGTTCTTCCTCTGCCCTTCGAGCCCCGGTGCGGTCGCCACCAGCCAGCTAAGCTGCGTTCGGGGCCACACGCCCCGTCCGGGTTCTGCACAGCTGTTTCTGATCCAACAACCAATCGCTACAGGACAACAATGCGCGCGGCGAGCGAGGAGAGGAGGGGGGCGATGTGTCGCCCCGGCCGGGACGCTGGGCCCGGGACGCGGGCCCGGGACGTGGAGGTCACGCCGCGTTAAAGGCGCCGAGCCACACTGCTGCCGACCTCCGCCTCGCTCCGCCACTGCCGCTTTTTCAAAAACGCCTATCTCCCCAGGTGGGTATCCAAAAAATACTTCGGTGCTATAAACAATAAAATTAAATCTGATGTTCTTTTTCAACGTTGTCTTTTATCTCACGTTTGCGCATTTTCTTCCTCTGTGACGACACGACGTTCACAGTCATTTCTATGCTGCTATTTCTTATACGCAGGTGCCGAGATGCAGAGACGTGGATATGAAATCTTTATCAGGATATGCTCATTCAGGCGGATCCCGCAAAAAAAGCCATCAGATTCTAAATGGTCAAGATTCGGTAAGTTCGAGCAAAGCCTGGTGCTATTCCAAGGTTTGAATTCTTTGGGGTGCAGCGAGGTCCTAGGAGAAGCAGGCGGGGGAGGGGGGGCGGGGTCAAACCGGGAGTGTTCTCAAATCTAGAACTAGAGGCTCCATCGCTGGGTATCTCCAGGTTGCCCTCTGTAACCAGAGGCAAGAGTAACATCTATCTTTTGGGATACTAGAGGTAAATAAACAATTACTAACACTAATCAAAATGTACTACTACCTATAAACCAATTAGCTAATGTTGTGGCATTTTCTTAAAATAGTAGGAACAGATAATCCCCTGAAAGGTATATTTTGCTAAAAAAACCTTTAGTATAAAAGAGAATTGCTAGGAGCAAGAGTACAGCTTTAGAAGCTATAGAAGGCTAAATGTGTAAAGGAACATAAATGTGATACAAATGACTGTATTAACAAATGCAGGAAATATTCCTATTTGGATATTTAAATTCAGTTCAACAATTACTCAGTACCTCCAGGAGCCAAAAGTGATTAAAGAGTGATTGTCTAGTGCTCGCCAGAAACACAGAGAGACAGAAAGCAAGAAATCACACCCACCCACCCCCACCCCCCAGGAGGGATGGCCACACTGCAATCCCTTCTCCTCCATTCTCCTCTTGGGATCTTGGGCACATATGCACGCCAGGTGTGAGTTTAAGCCACCAGGTCCAGTACTCGAACCGCGGCTGACTACATGAGAGTCCAGCTATGTAGCCATTAGGTCATCTGCTGGTCCCGAGCAAATTCTTATTAACTGTCTAAGTATATGTCAACACTGGGATGGGTGATGAGCCATACCAAACATAGCCCCACACAGTTAACGGTCTGCTAGGAGAGAGACACAGTAAATGAATATATGCACACTGTGCAGACTTCTATGAAGAAATTTCACCTCTAGAGGAAATGACAATTGAGCTAAGACCTATAGAAGGAGAAGCCACCCAAGCAATGAGTGGAAAAAATAGTGTTCAGAAAGTGGGAACAGCGGTTTTGATGGAAGAAGTTAAGGGATGGCCCAGCAGGTGGCATGGTGGTTAAGGGCACTGAACTCCCACAGGGCCAACCACATTTTGAGTCCCGAACCTGGCGGCTTGCTTTCTCACTTGCTTTTTCTCTGTCCCTCTCTGGTTAAATTAAAATAAATAAATTAAATAAACAAAGTTAAATAAAATAATTATTTTTTTTAGAAAAAAAGAGGAAGTCAGGACCAGCAGTTGGTGTAATGGCTACATCGCTGGACTCCCATGTAGCCAACTGCAGTGGCTTAAACTCATGCCTGTGTGCCCAAGATGCCGAGAGGAGAACGGAGGAGAAGGGATTGTGGCGTGGCCATCCCCTCTGGGGGGTGATTTCTCACTTTCTGTCTGTCTTTGTCTTTCTGGAGAGCGCACATGCCCTATAAAAAAAAAGGAAGTGAAGGGCCAGTGTGACTAGAGTTGGAGCGTAATAAGAAAGAGCTGTGTGATGATGTCATGGAGGGAGGGGAAAGTCGAATCCTGCAAGGACTTGCAGGCCACGTTAAAGATCATGCATTCTATTCCAAGGGCAGTATAAACGGCTGAAGGGTTTAAAGCAAAGAAGCAGTGACCATTTTAGAATTTCTGTGCAGAAGGTGCTAAGAGAAGAGAATCTGTTTGAAGATAGGAAGTAAGTTTGGGTCACACTAGACTAAAAACAGCAAGAACATTAATCATTCCTACGAAAGAATGAGGGTGGGTTCCTGGATACTTGGGGAGGAGGGCTACAGCTCACTTAGCCTCCTCTGAAGTGGTGTGTCCTCCTGTGCCCGTGGCCAAACAGCCAAACACAGCTGAATCGGGCAGTCAATCAGATCCAGTGGTTACAAGAGAGGGATGGGCAGTGAAGGCATTTATCCACACAAATCAAGTGATGAGGTTATGTTGGATGAGGTTATGAAAGGAAGGCTTAAATCTGGCCAACAGCACATTGCGAAACCACCCCTGTGTGAAGAGAATCAATGTGGAATTCTTTTTAGCCACTGCTAAAATCCTACTCCGTGTGTCTACCTGTGTTAGGACAAAGTTCACTTCAGGTCGTACGCAATCTCTAGGTCCCTAGTCCCAGTTTCGAATCTCTCAATCTACCTGAGCCCATCATGTATCTGGGCTGTGACCTGTCCACCAAGTAAACTCAATTTTGTAACCACAGTATTCAACACTGGGCCAGTTTACAAAGAAATGAAGAAGTAATAAAGCAAATCAATTGTATAGTATTAGTATTTTTTTCACCAGGCTTAAGAATAATTTGTATATTTGGTATTTACATGTCAGATGGATTAGAGACTAATTAGACATATTTGCTTTGGGATTATAATTTAATGTGTCATTGATTTTAGACTTTAATCTTATATTGAAAGGTATAAGAATTTTGACATTGACATTCTCTTCATTTAAAACGTTGGTTTATTAGGTTTACAACAGTGGAATCAGGGTAAGAAACACTTTCTGTTCTATTGATTGTTCTAGTCATTGCTGCTCATGGTTCCATTCTGTTCATGTTTGTTTCCCCAGTGACTAGCTATGCCTGGCATGTGTTGATGGCCAACGAAGCCTGATTAAGTACTTGGGAAGATCTGGATTGAAGTCCACCAGCCAGATATGTTTACTACTTTTTAAAATTAAACAGACCAAGAACAATGACACCCAAAGCACAAGCAATAAATGGAAAAACAAATTAGACTTCACAAAAATGTTTAAAATTTATGCATCAAAAGACACCCCCAAGAGAGAAAAAAGACAAACCACAGGATGAGAGAAAATGTTTGCAAATCATGTATTTGATTAAAGATTGGTATCCAGAACAATAGAGAGCCTCTACAAATCAACTGCAAAAAACAAACAGACAAATAACCTAACTTCAAAAATGGGCAAAGGACTTGAACTGTCATTTTTTTCAAAGAAGATATACAAATGGCCAGTAAGCACATGAAAAGATGCTCAGCTAATCATTAAGAGAAACGCAAGTCAAAACTGCAGTGTGATACCATTCCCCACCTAATGAGATGACTACTGTTTAAAGAGAAAGAAAGAAAAGAAAAAGCTCTGGAAATGATGTAGAGAAATTTGAACACTTGTACTCTGGTTGTTAGCAATGCAAAATATCACAGGTATTGTGGAAAAAAGTACAGCAATTCCTGAAAAAATTAAAAATAAAACTGCCATATGATCCAGCTATTCTACTACACGTTATAAACCCCAAATAACTGAAAGCCAAGTCTCGAGATACTTGTACATCTACATTCATAATAGCATTATTCACAATAGCTAAAATGTACAGGGAGGAAAATATTCAAAAACTCTGTGGGAAATGGATATATATATATATTTTTTTTTTGGAGAGATTTTCACTGTAGGGCGCGTACGCTCGCCAGACAGACAGAGAGAGACATAGAGACAGAAAGTGAGAAATCACCCCCCAGGAGGGATGGTCACGCTGCAATCCCTTCTCCTCCATTCTCCTCTCGGGATCTTGGGCATGCACGCACACGCGCCCAGCGTGAGTTTTAAGCCACCGGGTCCGGGACACGAACTGCGGTCGACTACGTGGGAGTCCAGCGACATAGCCATTACACTAACTGCTGGTTCCTCCTGTGGGAAATGGATATTATTAAACTAGCATGGATTTCAAATTTTTTGCATCTAACTCAGAGTTTGATTTAATTTTTCCACACCCTGTCATAGAAGCAACCTGGATATCCATTTGCAAATAAATACATGAGCAATATGTGGTGTATACACACAGTGAGATATTACTCAGCCTTTCAAAAGAAGGAAATTCTTGGGGCCAGCACATGGAGTGGTGGTTACGGTGCTAGATTCCACATGGCAAACTCCACAGTTCGAGTCTCAGGTCCAGCAGCTTGAAAAACACACCAGGCACATGTGCGTGAATACCCAAAATTCCAAGAGGAGAATGGAGAAAGGACTGAAGAATGGCCATTCCCCCAGGGGGGTGATTTCTCTCTCTCTCCCCGCCCCAGCAAGCTCACATACCCTAGGGCAAAAATTAAAAAAAAAAAAAAAAGGAAATTCGAACACATTCTACAACATGTATGAATCTTGAAAACATTATGCTCAGTGAAATGTCAGTCAAAAAAAGACAAACTGTTATGACTCCACTTAAACAAGGTACTTAAAATTGTCAAATTGGGGACTGGCAGGTGCCATGGTGGTTAAGGCACTGGATTCCCACATGGCTGACCACTGTTTGCGTCCTGGACTTAGTAGCTTGAAAATCACAGTGGGCTCATGTGCATGTGTCCAAAATCCTAAGAGAATGGAGGAGAAGGGACTCCACCCCCATGGAGGTGGGAGTGTGATTTCTCACTTTCTCTGTGTCTCTGACAAGCACCCATGTCCTGTGGCAAAAACCTTTAAAAACACTTTTTTAAATCAAATAAAACAGTCAAGTTAATAGAGACAGAAAGTTCGGTGGTGGCTGCCAACAGTTGTGGGGGGGGCGGGGGGGTGGGGGAGGAGAAATGGGCAGTTACTGTGTGATGGGTACAGAGTTTGTTTCATGAGATGGAGAATTGGAGATAGGTGGTGATGGATACATTAACATTATGAAGGTGGCCCAGCAGGTGGCATGGTGATTAAGTGTGCTGGACTCCTACAGGGCCAACCAGGTTCGAATCCCAGACCTGGTGCCTTGCTTTCTCACTTTCCCTCTCTCTTTCTCTCTCTCACTCTGTCCCTCTCTGGTCAAATTTAAATAAATAAATAAATAAATGGTTTTTTTTTTTAATGGTTCTTTTTTTAAAAAATTATGAATGTATATAACTTCACTGAGCTATACCCTTAACAGTGGTTACGGGGATACATTTGTTGTTATGTGTATTTTACCTCAATAAAAACATAATAATAATGGGGCCAGCAGGAAGCGTAGTGGTTGAGGCAATGGGTTCCATGTGGTAGACAAAATCTCAAGAGGAGAATGGAGAAGAGACTGCAGCATGGCCATGCACCCTAGGGGGTGATTTCTCATTTTCTCCGTCTGTCCCTCCATCAAGTGCACACACCCCATACCAAAAGTCGAAAAATAAATAATGCTTTAAAAATCAAGTGTATCAAATTTATAGATACAATTAAAGTATGTAAGGGAATGTATTTAACTGTATTATAATAGGGCTAATTGCTGAGTAAAGGAATTGTTTTTCATTTGAGCAGGTCAAATGTTTTTCAGGGGGCCAGAGGGTTGCACAGTGGTGGAACCTTGCACTCCAAAAGGCTTGCCCCCTGTGAAAAGGTTCTGGGTTTGTGTCTGAAGACCTCCCTGGTTATGCTAGGTACACAGATGCTTGTGATCCAGGGCTGGCTGGGGAGGGGATGGACTGTGGCGTTAAGACCCTGCTGGGGATACTCCGTCTCTGTCTCTGTCTCTCTCTCTTGCTCTTGCTCATGGAAGAAACAAACACATGAAACATTAAAAAAATACTTTTTCAAAGTTCCTGAGAGTTATAATCTTTATTTATTATTTCTAAAATACCAGGTTTACAAATAGAATATATTGAGTCTAGGGGACCAGCAGGTGGTGTGGTGGTTCAGGCGCTGGACACTCCCATATGGTCAACCAGGGTTTGAATCCTGAATCTGGTAGCTTGCTTTCTCACTCTCTCTCACTCTCACCCTCTGTCTCTCTCTGGTCAAATTTAAAAAATAAATGAATAAATAAATAAAATAAAAATACATAATTATTTTTAAAAATATATTGAGTCTATAAAGTTATGGAAATTTTGATTTTTCAATTTGCATCTCTAGTAAAGGAAAAGTTCTGGTATAAATTTGCATCTCTGGTGTGCAGAACATAAATTAAAGCCTAAGCATCTTATAAACCTCTTTGCTTGTGTACAGAAAGCCTCTCTCAGACATGGAAAAGCCCACTGAAGATGAAGATCGAAAGATGAAACAGATGAGAAAGACTCCTGAAGTGATAAAGGACAAGGTGGGTATGAGTGAAAAATAAACCTCAACATATAAACGTTAAGAAGTAACCGACCTGAGCCTTGCCCTTGATGGCTAGAGATGGATTTCAATCCAGGACGTTCCAAACACACAGCACCCTGGGTACAGCAAAGCCCACCGACAGGTACTGGCAACTTCCATTATTATATAGCAGATTCATCAAGTTGAAATTCTCAGCGGCAGTCCATTGAAACTGTAACCAAAGATACCTCTGGCCTCTTTTATTACCAAATCCCGATTTGGGCACTGCTAAATATGCAGAAAGGCAATAGGTGTACCTACGTATTATGTATGTATGTGATGTGCAGAAAGGCAATAGGTGTACATATGTATTACGTATGTATGCGATGTATGCATGGAAGCTCAGGATTAAACCATTCACTAAATAAAAATCAGAATTCAGAATCTGATAATCATTTATCTTTCTGCTTCTTTCTGAAACAAGATTTGAAAAAAAAAATTAACAGTTTAATTTGGTTAAGAGCTGAGTGGTCAAAAACACAGAGACACATACACATATGCATACACTTTGGTGCTGGGGGGTAGCATGAATCAGGTTCCGAAGCAAATGGAATCTGGAAAAAGAACATGCCCCTGGAGGACTGGAGGGTTTTCCTAAGTCGATGAGGTAGAAAAATCAGGGGGACTTCTTGTAGGATGGCTATCTGTGCTCATATTCATAGGCACATACTTATGGCCTGGGATAGTTTGGCCTCCAAAAGCAGTTAACTAAGATAGCTACCCAAAGCCTGGTCCCCAGGGCACATTCAGATGGTTTAGTCTTCCTTAACCCAGGCTCTGGGACCAGCAGTTGGCGTAATGGCTGTCGCTGGACTCCCATGTAGTCAACCGCGGTTTGAGTCCCGGACCCGGTGGCTTAAACTCATGCCAGACACATGTGCGTGCCCAAGATCCCGAGAGGAGAATGGAGGAGAAAGGATTGCGGTGTGGCCATCTCCCCTGGGGAGTGGTTTCTCGCTTTCTGTCTCTCTGTCTCTGCCTTTCTGGCAAGTGTACACGCCATATAACAAAAATCTCTCCAAAAAGAAAAAAAAAAACACCAAAAAACAAAAAACCACCCAGGCTCTAAAGTGTCAGTCACAACTTTATCAGAAAGCTCCAGCTTTCTGTTAGGACTGGGTTATAGGTAGTAATGTCAATGAATTCTATTTGTGGTCTCCTTTAGATTATCTCTATTGTATGCAACACCAGTGTGCATGGTTAAATTGCTGGTATTTATTTACGTTTTTAAAATTTTTATTTATTCATTCATTTATTATTTTTAAGCTTTTTTGCTGTAGGGCGCATGGACTCACTAGAGAGAGACAGAGAGAGGAAAAGTGAGAAATCACTCCACAAGAGGGATGGCAACGCTACAATCCCTTCTCTTCCATTCTCTTTCCGGGATTTTGGATACACATGTACATGCACCCAGCATGATTTTTAAGCCACCAGGTCTAGAACTTGAACCGTGTTCAGCGATATGGCACCTTAACCACCAACCTACCTACTGGTCCTATGTTGTTGACATTTAGAGCTGCATCTCCCAGTGATGTGCTCTGGGGGAACACTTGTTCCAAGACATGTTAACAGATATGACTTGAAAAGAAGGTTCTATAGTCAGGTAATTTTGAAAAGTATGTGAAAGCCGAAAGTGTCAGCTGAACCTCTCAGAGCCTTTAATAGCTTTTCTTTTTTTTTTGAGAGAGAGAGAGATTTTGGTTATAGCGTGCGTGAGCTCACCCAGAAAGACAGAGAGACAGAAAGCAAGAAACCATCCCCTAGAGGAGATGCCATGCCGCAATCCCTTCTCCTCCATTCTCCTCTCGGGATCTTGGGCACGCACGCACATGCGCCTGGCACGAGTTTAAGCCACCAGGTCTGGGACTCGAACCACGGCCGACTACGTGGGAGTTCAGCGACATAGCCATTACGCCAACTGCTGGTCCCTAGCCTTTAGTATGCTAATAATATATCTTGTAAACCTACCCCAAAAGTGTTGGGACCAGCAGTTGGCGTAATGGCTATGTCGCTGAACTCCCACGTAGTCGGCCGTGGTTCGAGTCCCAGACCTGGTGGCTTAAACTCGTGCCAGGCGCATGTGCGTGCGTGCCCAAGATCCCGAGAGGAGAATGGAGGAGAAGGGACTGCGGCGTGGCAATCCAAATCCACCCTGCGGGGTAATTTCTCACTTTCTGTTTCTCTCTGTCTTTCTGCGGATGAGTGCCCACGCCCTATAGCAAAAACTTTTAAAAAAAAAAAAAAAAAGTGCTGACTGGGCTCTAATCACTGAGCCACTGTTGCTTGAACACATTTTGGAAGACAGATCTGAACAGGTGGAGGTAGAAACATCCATGAGTAAAACACATTTAAGAGAACTCCTAGGAAAGACAAGGTGCATATATTGTTCTTTTCATCTTGTCAAAATCAAAGTTGAAATTTTTAAAAACTTTTTTGCCATAGGGCGCTTGCCCTTGCCAGAGAGAGAGAGAGACAGTGGAGGGAAAATGAAAAATCATCCCCCTGGGGGTGATGGCCACACCACAATCCCTTCTCCTCGATTCTCCTCTGGGGATTTTGGACATGAACGCACAAGCGCCTCGTGTGATTTTTCAAGCCATCAGGTCCAGGACTCAAACCACAATCAATCATGTGGGAATCCAGCATCTCAACCACCACGGCCCATGCTGGCCCTTCAGAGCTGAATTTCTTAGTTTGTCCACTAGGGGCATTATTACCTATAACCCACTCCCAACGGGGGTATTAAAAACAATGGTTGTCAATGAATTCTGCTCCCAAAGAGAGCAATGTTTGGGATGCAGAGACCCAGCAGGGAGAAATGACCCCAGAGGGAGCTGAGTCACTGGGAGGACTTTGGCTGGAGGATGCTGGCACAACTGGTCCCATCTTCAGGCCAGACCAATCACAGTAGAGAGCAATCAGATATGGTGATGCCAAGGAGGGCCAGGATTCAGATCTTTTTGGCGGGGCCAGGAAAACCAGTCTCTGAGAAACAATTTTTTTTTCTATTGTCAATGGTGACAATATCTCTCTTAAAGGTTGTAGTGAGGATTTGAGACAAATATATAAACACCCCAGTTTAATAGCGGCAAGTAGAGGCATAAAAACCAGTCAATTTTATTATTACTGTTATTTTTATTATTGGTCACTAAAGGGTGAACACATTTTAAAAATCCGAATCCTTTCTAGGTCTTGGTCACCTATGGACCCTGGTTTCTATCAAGTAACAAAATGGACAAAATTCCAGGGATGTTACCAGTGAGTAACACTAATACCATGAATTAGTGTTGAAAATCAAAATACAGAGTATCTACAGACCAAAAAAAAAGACTACAGGTAAAAAAGAAGGAAGGGGACCAATAGGTGGCATGGTGGTTTGGGTGCTGGACTTCCATACAGCCAACTGTGGTTTGAGTCCCAAATCTGGCGGCTTGCTTTCTCACTTTCTTTCTCTTTGTCTGTCTCTCTCTGGTGAGTACTTGTATCAAATTTTAAAATAATAATAATACTAAAATTAAATAAATAATGCATAAAAAAAAAGAAAGAAAAGGGAGAAAACAAAACCCACATAATCGGCCATGTGGGAATCCAGCACTTTAACCACTGAAGCTGTGGCTTTCGGCAGTGTCCAGCACACCTGGATCAAAGAGAAGTTACTGGGATCAAGAACACAGTCACCCAGAAAAGGTGGAAGAAATACAAGTGTCCGTCAACAGATGAACGGACAAACAACAAACAATACCACCCAGCTTTGAAAAGAAGGTGGTTCTGACACACGCTACGACATGGATGAGTCTTGAGGAAATATGCTGGGTGAAATAAACCAGTCACTAAAGGACAAATACTGTTATCGATTTCAAAGGGACAAGAAGTTGAATGGTGGTTGTCAGGGACTGGCGGGGAGAGAATGGGGAATTGGTATTTGATGGGCACAGAATTTTAGTCTGGGAAGATGACAATCTAGAGGAAGGTGGTGCTGACGGCTGCACAACAATGCGAGCGCAGAACTGTATACTTAGAAATGATCAAAATGGTGCCGACAGGTGGCATGGTGGTTAAGGCGCTGGATTCCCACATGGCTGACCACAGTTCAAGTCCCAGACCTAGCAACCTGAAAATAAATCACACCAGGTGTATATGTGTGCGTGCCCAAAATCCCAGGAGGAGAATGGAGGAGAAGGGATTGTGGTATGGCCATTCCCCAGAGAGGTGATTTCCCACTTTCCCTTTCTCTGTCTCAAAAAAAAAGAAAAAAAAAAATATATATATAGTAAATTTTTTTTGGGGGGGGGGGAGATTTTCACTGTAGGGCGCGTGCGCAATCCCTTCTCCTCCATTCTCCTCTCGGGATCTTGGGCACGCATGCACACACGCCCGGCGTGAGTTTTAAGCCACCGGGTCCGGGACACGAACCGCGGTCGACTACGTGGGAGTCCAGCGACATAGCCATTACGCTAACTGCTGGTTCCCTATATAGTAAATTTTATGCTATGGATATTTTACCAGCATTTAAGGAAAAAAGGAACAGAGTCCCAGGAATAAAAGCCCCAGTCAAAAAGTGACTGTGTGTGTGCACTGCACGGAGGATGAATTGTGTGGAATGGTTTTTAGTCTTGTTTGTCCACACTGGTAGCTCACACATCCTATCTTTTATTGTCTTGGAAAACACAGCCTCACATCAGGTAGTCCGTGAATGCAAAACAAGCTCCAAAACCAACTGGCAGGGTCAGCGGCCATCTCATTGTTACCAGAAAGTGTGTCCTTCAAGGGTGCATTCAATTCTATTCAACAGACCAGGAGAAAACACTTTAAAGTTTTTGTTAAGTTAATAGACACTGATGTTTCTGCTCTTTAAAAGTTATATGACAAATTTTTATTTTTTATATTTTCATTTTCATTTATATTTATATTTCATTTATATATTTATATTTTCATTTTCATTTTCAATAGTCACAGTGTGTGTGTGTGCTCACCAGAGAGAGAGACAGAGGAAATAAGAGAGAAAGCATATCTTCCATTGGGACATGGTCATGTCACAATTCTTTTTCCACATTTCTTCTTCCTGTCAGGATTTTGTGCATGTACACACATGTGCCTGGCATGTTTTTCAAATCACCAGGGCCAGAATTTGAATAGCAGTCAGCCATGTGGGATCCACCTCTCTTAATCACTGTGCTACGGAGCCAGACCATATCAACAAATATATTAACAAACAATGCACTTTAAATCAAAAGTATGGGACTGGCAGGTGGCATGGTGGCTAAAGGCACTGGACTCCCACCTGATCGACTGTAGTTTGAGTCCCAGGCCTGGTAGCTTGCTTTCTTACTTTCCCTCTCTCTCTCTCTCCCTCTCTCACTCTGTCCCTCTCTTGTCAAATTGAAATAAACAAATGTTTAAATAAATAAATAACATAATTCTTTAAAGAAAAGCAAAAGAATCATCCTTTTCATTTTTAATACATGATTACTTAACATGCCAGTGAGTTTTTTAAGCCGAATCAAGCCTAAATCTTCATATTAAGCTGAATTTATTTTAAAGATCTAAGTCAAACTTCACTCCACATTTGCTCCATCCACCTGTCAGTTTGCAGATGGGGTCACTGGATCACTTGCTGGTTTTTAGACCTTATAGTATTCCCAGATGGATAAAGATACCTGTCGATGTGTCTTGCCCTGTGACCCGTGACCTGTGACCTGAAGAGGAAGGAGCAGCTTTCTATCCAGCCTTGAATCATCCATGTGCCCAGAGTTTCCTCCCTGGCCCGGGTCTTGCTCTCTCTGGGGACTGAAGAGGCACAGCTAAGCTGGGTGCAGGGCGAGTCCCTAAATCTTCTCTGTGTCAGGGAGGAAAGTCACACTCCTTGTGTCCCCGTCCCCTAGGCTTAAGAGATGAGAAAGGGTTTTCTACACCAGGGCTTAGCAAGGAAAACAACGGGACACAGGAGTAGGGAGGGGGCAGTGTCTATTACACCTCACGGAATTTACATGTCTGGGGTAAAAACAGCAAGTGAAAACAATCAGGAAAGATGGTGGAGGAGGGAACGGAGGCCAACTGGTGACACCTGAATGCCACCACACAGGGTTTTCTGGACACTCTCGAAGGGCTCATCGTTTGGGGACCCTCTGTGTTGAGCAGGCCACATCCACTGGCTCTTTGTCCTAGAGCTCGCTGCAGGGAAAAACAAGGAAGGCGTTTTTGTCGGTACTGCTGTTGTATTGTTTTATTGACGGCAAAACTGGCCCATCACCTCTTAATGACTTCTAAAACATCGGAAGATTTGATCTTACAATATTATTACTCTTAGTCTGAAGTCTTTCAGCTACCCAATCTGCCCTACCTTGGCCCCTCCCTGCCCCTGTTTTGAATCAATTGTGTTGAAAGTGATAATAATGCCTCAAGGAGGACATGGAAATGAAAAAGACTTGAACTGTTTCTCCCCAACATCTTTTTTTTTTTTTTTAAAGGTTTTTGCCATAGGGTGCATGGGCTCATAGAGAAATGAGATACATAGAGAGAGGGAAAGTGAGAAATCACCCTCCAAGAGGAATGGCCACGCAGTAATCCCTTCTCCTCCACTCTCCTTTTGGGATTTTGGCACACGACACACAAGTGCCCGGGTCTGGGACTCAAACCACAATCAGTCACGTGGGAGTCCAGCACCTTAACCACTATGCTACCTGCCGGCCCCTCAAACATCCTTTTAATTCTGACTTCAAACACCATAAGCAGCTCCAGTGAAGGAGAAAGAGTCTTTTCTAGCAGGCTGAGAACAGAACTGGAGAAAATGTGTCTGTTTAGCTTGTTAATCACCCCAGATGGCTCCAGGGAAGAAAGGGGAACGGCCTAGAGAGGTCTTCCTACTTGCCCTGCACGGTCCTATCAATCTCATCTTCCCCTAGTCTTCAACCCAAAGCTAGCTTCCAACACGCCATTTCCAGTGATCCCACATTCCCACCAGGAAATACCCTTCCCGTCCCACTGGAAGCAAACTCTCTGTCTTAAAGAATGGAGGGACTTAGGACAAGTGCAGGGAGTAACAGCATGGCAATGAGGGCATTCTCACGTGGGCGTGGGGACTGGGAAAAAAAGAACTCACTGAGCTGGGCTCCGGAATGGGCAATAGTTCATTCAGGATGGTGGGGTGACCCTATCTCTCTCTCTGGTGAGCACATGTGCTCTATGGCAATAACAATAATAACAACAACAACAAATAAAAATTAAATAAATAATTAAAAATAAGCTTTGTAATTAAAAACTAAAGTCTGATAGTAATTTGGTTCCATAGTAAATAGTTTAAGGCAAAATTCAGACTGGGAGGCTAGATGATGACAAAGCTGTAAAATGTGATACTCTGTGAAGCTGAACCACATGAAAAGGTTCTGGGGTCATGTCCAGAGAACTCCCTGAGTGTGCCAGGCTCACACGTGCCCATCTTTCCGAACTGGCTTAGGCTGGAGGTGGATCGTGGTATCAACACTCTGTTGGGGTTGCTGTCTTTCTGTCTCTCTCATTCATGGAAATAATAAATAAATAAACTTTTTGAAAAAATCTGATTATATAATAATATGATCATATGTCTCCATTTTTATATCAACTAGCATGGAGAAGCCCCAGTCCACATGTGAATGCAGTTGCAAATCACGGGAAGTACTGAACTATCTTCTCTGATCAGGTTGGAAACTGACAAAGATGCAGGTGACTTCTGCTCAATCAACCTGGTAACCTCAAGCAAACCCTGGAATCTTCTTATTCTGTGTGTGTTGCATATTAGTACTCCCTACTGCCTTCTTCTTTGGGATGATACCTACGAGGCTCTTTTATCAAGTTTTCAAGTCTCTCTTCCAAATAGTTAAGTGTTTTCAGTAAAAATCAGAAGAGTTCATAGTCAGATTGTTCGTGTGACTAAATGAAACCAGTTCCCCGTGACCTCGGTCTGTAGTGCGTGAGTCCAGTTTGACACTCACCTTGTGAATCTGTCTCATTCAGAAATACTGTCTTTGCGAATGAGCGTGTTCTTCTGAAGAACCTGAAGTTATGCACACAAGGCTTCAAGAAAGCAGAAATAACACCGAACTACATCATGGACAAAGCCAGGAGAACCCAGGCACACTCTCCCAGAAAACAGGTTTGGTCTAGAAAGATCTGACGTGCTTCCAGGACACAAAAGGACAAATCATAGGCTTTCTTTCATGAATGCAAAAAGTTTCTGAATGCAACAGTTGATTTAACAAACCTCTACACAAGTTGAGGGAAAAAAGTACAAATTTAGTTGTCTGATTCACATGATTGACGATTCTAACAATGCGGTCGGTCAATCTTTCAATTTTCCATGTACATCTAAGCTTACCCTGTGTAAACAATCATTAATTTTGGCTTCCACTGCCAAGCTCCCAAAGGTAGAAGTTCTCTACCGGCTCACCCAAGACTTTCACCATGATGTCTTCATGAACCCCTTTATGCAGCTCATACATAAATAATCCTGAATAATCCCTAAAGACCAACCAAAACATGAGAGTTGGTTCCTCAGGTTGTAATGAATTTGCTGTGTTCAGAAAAAATCGGCACAAGTGTAACTCTCATCATTTTATGAAGAAAAAGGCAGATCTTATTCTCATGTTGAACAAGTCCTTGAAGTACTCTGCCACACACTATCAATAGCTGTATATGGTACAAGAAAATATTTCCATGGTTCCTCCTCGTCTCATTACAAAATCACAAAAATCACGTGAGCTGAAGAACTCAATAAGCACAAAGTGTGAAAGGGAGCCATATATTAAAAGAAAGAAATATGGGACCAGCAGTTAGCGTAATGGCTATGTCGCTGGACTCCCATGTAGTCGACCGCGGTTCCCGTCCCAGACCCAGTGGCTTAAAC
>NW_006160208.1:1006695-1104803 GCF_000334495.1 Tupaia belangeri chinensis | reverse complement strand
GAGAAGGGATTGTGGTGTGGCCATTCCCCCTGGGGGGTGATTTCTTACTTTCTGTCTCTCTGTCTCTCTCTGTCTGTCTGGCAAGCGCACGCACCCTATTGCAAAAACTCTCAAAGAGAAAGAAAAGTAAATGAAAAGCCACCCAGAAATGGTCCTCACCTGGTGACGCTGCCAAACAGCTCTATGTTCCACCAGAAACACTCACCCAGCACCAGTCCTGGTATCGGTCCCTCTAAGACATCATTTATTTTGTTCTTTTTACTTGTAAGATCTCTGTATGTACACATTCTCACATTTTCTCCTGACACTCCAGGGGAAGTACCAGGGGTGTTCATGCAGCACGCACAACATATCAAACAATGCCCACTCCTCAGCAATGGCATCTCCTGCCCCGGCCTTCTTAGAAGCTGCCCTGTTTGTATGGGATACCTACTGCCTCCCTGGCCTCCTGAAAAACCTTCATCCATCCTTCAAGATTCAAGCTGAAGGCAAAGCTCTGCAAGGCTTTCCATCTTCTCCCTTTCTTTGCCCTCCCATTTCCTTGCCGAGTTAGAATCCCTTGTCCTGTGCACGTAATAATAGGCGCCCCTCCATTACAACGTCGACTTCACTGTAGTACCAGGGGTTTTTCAAAAGTTCATGGAAGGGGCCAGCAGGTGGCATAGTGGTTAAAGCACTGGACTCCCATATAGCCAACCATGGTTCAAGTCCTGGACTGGGCAGCTGGAAATTCAAGCTGGGCATGCACGCATGCATGCATGCCTAAAATCCTGAGAGGAGCATGGAGGAGAAGGGACTGCAGCATGGCCATTCCGGAAGGGGGGGGTTCCTCATTTTCTCTCTCTCTTGTGTCCCATGAGTGCACACCCCCTATAGCAAAAATCTCTAAATTAAAAAAATTTTCATGGAAAATGTTTATGATGAAAACATTATACATGAATTTCAATCATTTTTGTACCAAAATAAATCTGTACTTTAATTCCATTTTTTCCACCAACTTTTGGAGTCCCCTTCCACAATGTGATAGCATGAACATCATCTGCCAGTTTCCCTGGCTTGTGTGCTCCTTGAAAGCAATGAGTGTTTTGTTGTTCACTGAACAATGTTCACTGAGCATTGCTATGTGCTACTATAGTTACAGGTGCTGGGCTACAAACGTGTAAAAACAGAGCACTATATTGAACAACAGAACAACATCTTTTGTCATTAATGAGTCTACCTCCTCATAGGAGGAGACAACAATAAGCAGATAAATTAGTAAATTGTATAGAATGAAAAACAGTGGCATGGGCTGGCAGGTGGCATGTTGGTTAAGGATGCTGGACTCCCACATGGTTGACCCTGGTTCAAGTCCCAGACCTGGCAGCTTACTTTCTCACTTGCCCTCTCTCTGTCCTGCTCTGTCTCTCTCTGGTTAAATTAAAATAAATAAATGAATAAAGCTAAATAAAATAATTCTTTAAAAAATAGTGGCAAGGGTAACAGAAAAAAAATATTGCTATTTCCACAATTGAAAGTAAGGCAATTTCCTGAGACTAAAGATAACACCATTTGGCTAAGACCCAAGGTTTGTGAATAAAAATAAAAGTGGCCAGGGAAGACTTGACTTGATTTCTAAAGTAGACTCTATGTGATGAAAAGTAGCACAGCTCTGTAAGGCTGACCCATGTGGAAGGTTCGAGGTTCCCATCTGAAGACCTCCCTGAGTATACCAGGCATGTACAAGTATACACATGATCGGGGCTGGCTGAAGATGGGAGTGGATCGTGGAATGGAGACCCTGTCAGTTCTCTCTCTCTCCTCCCTGTTTCTCTCCCTCTACAGCTTAGGGAAGAAAGAAGGAAACTCAGGCTGTCAATAAACAAGTGCCCCAATGGCTTATAGGCCCTCCTCAGTGTTAAGTTTCTAGCAGAGGTCTGTCCGATGATGCTCATAGATTTATAAAGTGGATTTGGAATCACAAAGGAACGAATATTATTTACTCACTGCATTTTCCCTCAGATCTAATTTATAGGTAAGAATTGTTGTACCAAAGGAAAGATAAATGCCTTAGTTTGCATAGGACTTTACAGTTAATATAAGCAGAGCAGGTGAGGCAAGGATGGTAATCATAACTAAAGATAAAAAAAAAAACAAAACTAAGGTTCAGATATAGCCAGCAACTTGCCCAATGACACAGAGAGGCTGAGAACTAGAATTCCATTCTCAGTATTCCTAGACTAGGATTTTTTCCCTGCTCTACCCCACTGCCTCTGATGTGAGCAGTTACTAGATTTAGGGTTTTTCCTGTTAATTGTTTGTGTAGTATAAATGAAGTTCATATAAATCTTCGTATTGCTAGAATATCCCCCAAAGTTTTAAGTGGTCTTGTAAGATTTTATAAGTATATGTGCATGTAAAATAGAAGACCAATTTATTCAGATGACTCATATGACTTCCCCAGCTCGTTTATACAGATGGGGCATGAGATTTACAGAGTTATATACACATGCTTTTTACAGACTAATCAGTTTTGAAAGTTTTTCTTTTCTCAATTCTGTCTGCAAGTCACCACAGAATTGCTTCTCAAGCCAACAAAAAACCACACTGAAACACAGATGGATTTTAAAGGATGGATCTCTTTTCTAACATGTGGCTTCCTGTAATTTAAGGAAATGTTATACAAGAGCAATTAAAATCATATATCAAAAAAAATCAAGCAAAGCTCAAATAGTTTCTCTTTTATCAAATTAAATCACTGTTAAAAAAAAAGGCCCCAGATATTTAAATTCCAGACTCTTATTTATGAATAACTTTTTTAATGCCAACAAATTATGGGATTTTTAAAGTGATATTTAGGAACTACTAAGAACATTTCTAATGTTAACACAGGAGGAAAAATACAAAGATGCTATTTTTTAATGATTTCTGCTACATCTAATTGAAGTATTTAAAAAAATTGTTTCCATATTTAGCAATTTGAGTAATTGCGATTATGGATAAAAATCTTAAATCTTCTTAGTAGTATTCATATGCTATGTTATAAAGATTTATGATAGAGCAAGTGCACACACAGGTGAGAATGTCAGGGTGAGAGGGAAGCAACTTCAGATGATGGGGGAGGTCATTTGAGTCATCTGAATAAATCTATCTTCTATTTTACACACACATATAATCTTGTCATCCCCTCCCCCCAGTCCTCCAGCCCATCCTATCTTGGTCACTTGCACACATACCTGGCATGTTTCAGCTGACTGGGCTGGGGATTTGAACCATAGTTATCATGTGGGATCTGGCTCCTCTTGAGCAGTATGTTACTGCTGCCCCATGGAGTTGGTCCCTATGATAAATTAAATATGCCATGGAATTCCTATTTCAGTCATCCAGGATTATCTATTACTTAACAATAGGTTGCAGTAGCTTTCATTAGGGTTAGTATCTTACTTATTAATCAGTGAAGAAGCTTTTTATAAAAAGGATACCAGTAATTCTACTACAACAAAACACTTACCCAGTACCCTCCTGGGAAAACTAGGACATATGGTCACCCTACTTTTAGTAAGGAAAAAAAAAAAAAAAAAAGGCAAGCCAAAAAATAAATTTTGCTTTATAAGAGAAATGCATCCGTGGGAAGACAAGAAAAATGACCACTGCGGTAAGGTCTGTTTAAAGGTGAAATAGTAGTATTTAGGGATATCTCTATCTCCTCGTCTCACTCCTGAGTAGAAGGGTAAGGACTCAACAATCTTTGGCAAAAGTCTAATTTTTGGAAGACATGAACTTAATTGGTTCTCCTATGACTCCATTCTCACGCCCACCCACACACGAACACACACGTGCCAGCTCAGGCAATGGCATACATTGGTAAATGCTTCCAGTAACAAGAACGTAAAAACCCAGCAGAGCTTGAACCACCTAGACTTTTCTTCCCTCTGTTTCCCAGTTCCCACAGGGCATGAAGGAGTGTGGCTCAGAAGAGGCCAAGGACTCCCTCCAGCCTACCAGGCTGAAAACAGTGGCCTCGGAAGAAAGGAACAGGTTTTAACATTTTGTGTTCTGAAGCACTCTTCTGATCATGTGGAACAGGCTGGAAACACAAACGAGGTTCGACCTGCTAGTCCACACCTAGTCCCAGCCTACACGCGGGTTTCCACGTGACCACACATCTTCACCAAGGAGGACACTGCCACCTTCCCATCTCTGTGGCTTTTCAGCAGAAAGGAGTGAAGACAGCACAAAAATGGACTAAGACCTGACCCAAATTAGAAGCTACGAGAAAGAGACAGAAAGCAAGAAAGGAAAGAGAAAGCTGAACCCAGAGACGTGGCAGGGCACAGCTTTGTTCCAACATCTCAGAGAATGATTTCCAGAGGATATCTGATCTGGGTTTCTGGCTCGAGATACTCCCGGGCTTAAATATCTGCCTGCAGGCAAGCTTCCTGCGGACTTTTCCAGGAGCATGATACACTTGAAAACCTCAACTATATAAGTTTAGACATTAAGGCGTTCATCCTTCCACGTTCATACCGACCAATCTGCGTATTCATAGCATCAACACTGATACGCTAATGAGCAGTCAACCAGGGCCCATGTGAAATCTTAAACGTAGATCCTAAAACGAGTTAATAATAACTGCCTTGGATGAGAGGCTAAGTATGTCCTAAGTATGTCTAGACAATGAGAAGACCACACAGTTTACTTCCCCGTGTTATTACGACTGTGGTCCCACACCACCACTACCTTAGCAACTGACAGAAAAACTGAACTGAAAGTGACTTTCTGCACTTTGCAGAGTGCACATGGTCTCAGCCCAAAAACTGCAGCAGGGGCCGGGTGGTGGTGCACCACTGGACCCCACAGGCATGCACACGTATCCAAGATCCAGGCTGGCCGAGACTGGGAGTGGATCGCCGTGTGAAGACTGCCTTTGGGGTGCTCTCTCTTTCCGTCACAGAAGAAATAAATGAATAAACTTGAAAGAAAGAGAAAGAGAGTAGGAGAGACGGAAGGTAGGGGAAAAGAGAGGGAGAGAAGGAGGAGAAAAAAACACAGCAGCGATGGACTGTAGCCATGGAATCAGGACTGCGGAAGTGGCAGGCTTCCAGGAGGTGGCTCACTGGTCTATGGCAGGACAGAGGGGAGGTAGGTCTGGATCTCCCCTGAGGAACGCAGTTCTCTTGACTCTCTGTCCAGAATTCTGCTAAGACAAGGATTTCCCTGTAAGGACTTTGCTAAAGCAGTGAGTGAACACCCCAGAAGACCTGTCATGTCTGAATCCCAGCAGCTTTGCTTCCCAGCTGGGCATGTTATCAGCTCTCTTTTCCTCGGGACCTCCTCTATAACATGGGAAGACAAAAGCACCAATCTTCTCAGGATTCAACGGGATGCTTATAAAGAGCTCAGAAGAGTGCCTGGCCACTAGGTAACACAGTACATGTTAGTGTTATTGTCTTTTAATTAACATTCTATACCTGGTCTAGAGCAACATGTGACTGCTAAGACAGACGGTTAACCCCTAGAACACTCAGAAGGTTGTTTTGCTACACTGGATGATAATGGGCTGGCAGAAACGTCATGACGCATTTTTGCACAGAAAAATACAGAAAAAAACATGATTTTTCTGATGACCCAATATAAACTTGTTCTCTATCTCTAAATTCCATCTTTTCATCTGTTTTTCAATAATTACTCTTATAAAAAAGTTTTTAAAAAAGAACTAACACACACACACACACACACACACACAAATTACTTTTATAAGTGAGCACTCTGAACTTTAAATTTAGCTTAAAAAATTAAAAAAAACTAAAAAACCTAATATTAATCACTGTCTCCCAAGCACATGCTCCTCCCAAGTACAAAGACCTTAGAATGGTTCCACTCTGTACACACATACAGGCTCACAGGATATGGTGTCCGGTACGGTATTTGCTTCCCCCCTTTCTTTCTCTCCCTCCTTTCCTTCCATCCATCCCTGTTTTAAACAGTCCAACCTTGCTAAGATTTACCCTGATTACCGGTTTCCTTGCTCTGCATAAGCAGGCCAGTTCCCTTGGGTCTGAGTTGCTAGCTTAATGGTATTGAAAGGTGGACGGAGCTGGATTTGTGTTTTATGAGATTGAAGAGCCAAGAAACACAATGTAATAGTTCACCTGGAATTTATTTATTTATTTGTTTATTTATTTATTTTAATCTGGGGGCTTTCCAGAATAACAGTCTGCTGAATTGCTGAAAACAGAAGCAAGCATCTCTTCCCCCCCAAGCTCCATCTCTAAGCAGGAGTAATCTCTTGGTATTCAATTACCAAATCTATTTTTTTTTCCACCAAGAAAAGAAAAATAGAGAACATTAAAGAAATACAGATAGAGAGAGAAAGAAAAAAAAAGTGGCATCCATCCTTTAATATTTTCACAATGTCACATGCGGTAGCTCTCTTTCTTTCTCGGCAGTGGGTTTAAGGGAACGTGGCCACTCTGAGATCTACAGAGAGGACAATTTCTAATAAGCCCACCAAGGCATGACTGGGGAGAGGCCTGGAGTGGGAGTGCTAAAAGGTGCACCAAGCCAGTAATCAGGATTACAAATATTGGGCAGTCAGGAAAGTCATGATGCATGACACATTTTACATAGAAAAGCATCATGGCTTTTCCAACAACTACATGTATGAGTACATGCACGAATATACAGAGGCTGCATGCAGGAGAGAGAGAAGAGAAGCATCCTACAGGGTCTTATCACACTACACAGTCCCCTTGCCCCAGGCGCTCCAGCTCCTCAGGATCTTGGGCACCCATGCACTTGGATGGCATGTTTTCAAGTCTACCTGGGGATCCGAATCCACCATCGGCATGTGGCTTCCAGCACTGCAGTTCTGTACACCATGGACTGTGCCATCAAGGTAGGCCCCTGTGAGCTGTGACCAGGATTCTTCCACTCACATCCCTCTTCTGCTAATAACTTGCTTTGTCGCCTTGAGCTAATATCACTTAACTTCTCTGAGCCTGTGTTTTTCCACCCATAAACCCCAAAACAGGATTTAGGGAAGAATGAGAGTTTTGGTATGGAACAGTGAGTGGAAAAGAGCTCTAGAACAGACATAGGGAAATCTGAGTTCTAGACCAGGACTTGATTCCTACCAATGAAATCGCATAACATCCAGGAATCTCAATATCTGCATTTTTTTAAAGGTGGGGATTGCAGGAGATGCTTCCAGGTCCCTTTCCTCTCTCAAATTCACTGACACATAATCATAAGATAATAAATATGAGTACACATTGGAGTCTGTGTAAAGCACTATTGGAATATAAGCTATTTGATTTTCATAAAGAGAAATTGATGAGGGGTGGGGTAATAATAAATAAATGGTAAGATTTTGTGTATGTGTATGATATTGCATTAACAGTCCAGTGAATTTTGATGAAATTTTACTTTGTAATAACAGGAATAGTAAAAAAGAAACACTTAAGTACTCAGAATTACAAACTGAACTACTGCCTATGCCAGGTCTTTGCTAAATACTGAATTTGAAGTGAGTGTAAGTCCTGGCTCTGTGTCCAATCATATTGTTGTTGTTGTTGTTGTTGTTGGAGAGGTTTTAGCTGTAGGGCACGTGCACTCGTCCAAAAGACAGAGAGAGACAGAGAGACAGAAAGCGAGAAATCACCTCCCAGTGGGGATGGCCACGCCACAATCCCTTCTCCTCCATTCTCCTCTCAGGATCTTGGGCACGCACGCACATGCGCCCAGCATGAGTTTAAGCCGCCAGGTCCGGGACTCAAACCGCGGTCGACTACATGGGAGTCTAACGACACAGCCATTACGCTAACTGCTGGTCTCTATCCAATCATCTTTGGGTCCCTGGACAAGTTATCTCACTTCGATAAGCCTCAGTCTTTCTATGTTTAAAATGGAAACCATGCTAATACAGAAGTGGTAAGTTTAAATATGGTAATATACATTGTCTCTCACACAGGACGCCACAGCAGCTGTCAGCTACAACATATAATACTGACCCTACCACAGAACACAAGTCCAGGCGATGAATGTCACGAGGTCAAGGAGTTTCACTAAGTGTTTATTTATTAATACTTAAAGTCTCATTTTCGAAGAAAAACTTGTTTTATTTTCCGAAGAGAAAAGAAAATGGAGTGTGGGTGGAGGTTCAGTTGTACAACACAACACTCTGCAAAGCTGATCCACACGGCTTTCGATTCACAGCTGGAGACTCCCTGAGTACTCCTGGCGCTTGGACCACAATCTGGGGCTGACTGAAGCCAGGAGTGAACAATGGTGTCAAGACCCTATTGGGTTGCTGTGTCTGTTTCTCTCCACCTCTCTTGTTTATAAAGGAAACAAAGAAAGTAGACCAAGTAGGGCCAACAGGTGGCATAATGGTTATGTCACTGGACTTTCATGTGGCCAACCGTAGTATGAGTCCTGGACCTGGTAGCTTGAAAATCACACCAGGCATGTGTGTATGCATGCCCAAAATCCCAGAATGCAGGAGAAAGGACTGTTGAGTAGCCATCCCCCTGGGAGTGATTTCTCACTTTCCTTCTCACGGTCTCTCTCTGGTGAGTGCCAGCATCCTATGGTGAAAAAAAAAAAAAAGAAGAAGAAAAGAAAAGGGGGTGGGGGTTAGCAGGTGACATGGTGGTTAAGGTGCTGTATCCCACATGCCTGGCCATAGTTCCTGGACCAGTGGCTTGAAAACTTCACCCATGCATGGGTGCCTAAAATCCTGAGAGGAGAAAGGAAGAGAAGAGATTGTGGCACGGCCACCCACCCCTCCCTGCCTAGGGGCTGATTTCTAACTTTCCTTCTCTCTGCCTCTCTCTGCCCAGTGCGCACGACCTATGGTAAAGAAAAAAAAAAAGGGTCAGAACCTGGCCCTACTTTGTTTTTTCCTAGGGCAAAAAAAAAAAAAAAAAAAGGAAGAAAGAAAGGATTACATTTGGGTAGAGCACACCCAACAACCAAGATGCTCAGGCATCTCTGCATTTGTCCCCACAGACGCCTGGACCCTTCACACACACACAACCCAGTGCAAGCTGCAGCCACACAGCAACACTGTCTGTGGCTTCCCTCCAACCCTTGGGGCTGGCCTAGGGTGCAGGACACCTTCTGCCACCCATCGGCACAGTGCTCTGGCACCCTCAAATTCAGGAAAACGTGAAAACCATCGGGATTCCAAAGAGAGAATTTAGAAACTCCTGGGAAGCGTTGTTACTATCAGAAAAGCATCCTGTGGTTGAACGCGCAACACTCAAAGGCTTCCGTACATAGATGCACAAACTGGAGGGATTTTGATCTAAGACGCACAATGGCAAGGTCCCACAGGTCTCTGCTCCTCTAAGTGGCCGGGCCTCCAACTCCTACCAAGCCCCAGCCTTTCTCACTCTCTCTCACATACGCACAAGCATGCACATGCACGCATACATAGCAGGCCACCTGTCTACACTGCATTCACCCTGGTTCCGGTTCCCATGCGCATATTGCTGATCCTGCCTGGTTTTCTCTCTTCCCCTCGGTCTCTGATTTTTGGTCAGATGTCCTAGGTTTCCGTGTGTTTCCTTTTGTAATTTGTTATAGGGTGGGTGCGCTCACCAGAGAGAGACAGAGAGGGAGGAGAAAAGTGAGAAGGCACCCCCCACGGGGGATGGGCACACTATAATCCCTTTTCCTCCATTCTCTTCTTGGGATTTTGGGCAAACACACACACACTCGATGTGTTTTTCAAGCTGCCAGATCCAGGACTTGAACTGTGCAGTCAGCCACGTGGGAACCAGCCGCCTTAACCTCTATGCCACTGGCTGGCCCCCGGATGTCCCAGTTTTGAAGTCTCCTCTGTGTTGACTGCCTCACCTGTATGGTTTGGGGGTTCCACCTGGCTCTCCTTCACCTTCAGCCTGCTCCCCCTGCTTCCAAATTTCTTCTCTGCATTAAGAACATCAGTCACGCTGGGTTAGGGGCTCACCCTCCTCCAGAATGACCTCATCTTAACTAATTACATCTGCAATTACCTTATTTCCCAAGAAGGTCAAATTTGGAGGTGTTGGGGCTTAGGAAACAATTCAATTTCTAACAGCGTTGTTGAAGACAACCCTTTAACTCTTTCAGACTCCTAAAGCAAAACTGGATTCATTAAGAAAAATAAATACACCAAGAGAGTGATGGCCCAACTATGCATCGAGCACTTCTTTGGCAGCTCATAAAAGCAGACCTTCCCTCTGGGGCAAACCTGTGCTTCCCTCACACAGGAAGAAGCCAACTTGTTTTCTGTTCTCTAGAGAAGAGGGGCATTTGCCCTCCCTTCTTGCACAAAGCTGAATTAGCCCAAGGAACAACAGGTACGTGAGCCCTGCGTGATGGCCACTGGCATAATGCGAGGTTTGAGCACTAGCCAAGAGAACCAAGTGGGGGTAGGGGTGGGGGGAAGTAGCACTTGAGATGTTCAGCCCTCATTAACAGGAGCAAGTGCCTGTCTCCTTCCCGTGCAGACTGTGAACCACCCGCCTCATTCTTGCCAAGCCCCAAGGCCCAGAAATAAGCAAGTCCGAATGAGCAGTAGCCAAGGATTGGCAAGGGGCAGGCAAGAGACTACATGCAAATCCCAATCAGGCTGTGCTGCCTCTGGACGGGCAGTTAGACCTCACAGAGGCCTCCTTCTCCCAGCTCGGCTCCAAGAAGGCCAGGAGACAGGACGTGGGGCTCAGAGCACCTGGGATCCAGAGAGGCTGCAGATGGAGATCCGGGGCTGGCCTGCCAGGTAAATGCACTGGGCCACTGAACAACTGTTTCAGGGTTTGATAAATAAGAATATGTCTGATTATAGAGGGAGAAAGGAGGGGAGACTGAAGGCTGGCACCCAGCAGCTCACAGAACACCTTTGTAAGAATCCAGTGAGAAAGACGTTACTTCATCTCTCCAGAAATTATTGCAACAGGTGCACCCATCAGTGGTGTCTCTGAGGTGAATGGTGTCCTCTTGTTATGAGATCCTGTGCGGGGCAGGCATGCACAACCTTATTCAGGGCTCTGAGTTGATCTGCCCTGAGAAAAATCTCAACACAAATAGGGGCAAATCCTTCAAGAACCTAGCATTATCTTTTGCATGTAGAAGGTATTAAAAGCACAGTTAGGAGCCAGCTGATGGCACAGAGGTGAAGATGACTGGATCCCACATAGCTGACTCCACAGTTCAAGTCCTGGACCCGGCAATGTGAAAAATCACGCCATGTGTATGTGCGTGCATGCCCAGAATCTCAAGAGGAGAATGGAGGAGAAGGGACCGCAGCATGGCTATCCCCCTGGGGGGGGGGGATTTCTCACTTTCTCTGTCTCTGTCTTTGGTACATGCACATTTGTCAGGAAAAAAGGAGGAGAGAAGAAAGGTGGTGATGGGATTGTCATTAAAGATTGTCCTAGGCTCACTGATGAGATGTCAGTGCTTGGAGAAATGCAGAGAGGATAAGGATATTTGAGAGAAAAGTGGTTAGGACAAAAAGACTTAGGGCCAGCCGCAGTGGTTAAGGTGGCTGGTTCGCCACATGCCCGACAATGCAGCGTGAGTTGCAGACTCAATGGCTTAAGGACACACTGGGCACGTGTGCCCAAAATTATGAAAAGGAGGGAGAGATGGAGGAGAAGGAAGCACAGCGTGACCGTACCCCATGAAGGGTGCTTTCTCCCTCTCTCTCTCTCTCTCTCTCTCCCTGACAAGCACACATGCTTTGTGGCAAAAATTTTGGATGAGGAGAAAAAGATGATGTAGTCCTTCCTGTGTGTCTTACCTACTAATTCTGTGAGATTCCAGTCTTGTTCTCTCTCCCTTCTGGACCTAGGAGGAGCTGTACCAGAGCACCCAGAGCTGTGTAATTGCTCAACTGTCAGCTCCTTGCCCCCTTCGCTTGTGTATCCAGGTGTCCACAAAGAACCCACAGACATGAAGGTAAAATTAACTGTCAAAGAGTTTGTATTACTAAAAAATCCAGGTAGCCCCTAGTTAGAATCATTTGATCTACAAACGACATCTTAGTAAAAGACCTATCTCTAAGGATGCCCTCCCTTACTCCCATCCTTTCTGCTTGGCAACAACCAACCCTAATGACTTTTGACTTGCATCTGTCTACACCATCCAACCACCATCTGCAGCCTCATCATGGTCCCACTAGCCTTCACACCCTGTAGGACCCCTGCATCTACCCAGATGCCCCTTACGCCCTTGCAGATCTTCTCCATCCTGTCACACACATGGCACCCAATGTGAAGACACACGGGCTGGAGCTCGGGGAGGGTTTCCTTCCTCTGGCCAGCAGTTTCAGAGGACAGGGGCTGAGCAGGTACACACACACAATAGACAGCTCATTTCTCCCTGAGAACACTGCTACAGAAAGGGCTAAGGGTCATGGCGGCCCACGCCCGTAACTCCAGCAACTCAGGAGGCTAAACAGGAGGATCAGGAGCTCAATGATGGCCTGAGCAACAGTGAGAGAGACCCTGTCTGAATGAGCCAGGCACAGAGGTGCTCTCTGTAGTCTCAGCTACTCAGAAGGCTGAGGCAGGAGGATTGCAACATAGAGACCCTGTGTCTTACACACACTTACACACACACACACACACACACACACACACCCCTAAATAAATAAACAGGGCCAGCTCCTTATCCTGGTAGTTAAGGCAGCTGAATCCCATGTAGCCAACCACAGGGTTCAACTCCCAGACCCTTGAGAAACACAGGGTGCATGTACATGTGTGCCCAAACTCCCAGAAGGAGGGAGAAATGGAGAAGGGATTGTGGCATGGCCATGCCCCATGGGTCAGTGCTTTCTCTCCCCCTCTGTCTGTCTCTCTGTGTCTCTTTGGCACGTGCACATACTCTCTAGCAAAATAAATACATGAATACATACATACATAAAGGGCTTCTAAGGTTCTTTATCAGTTTTAGGCGTTTGGCCATCATCCATCTATAATAAATGAACTTTTAAAAAATGATACACATTTTGAAGGAGGAGTTCCTACAAGCCTCACGGTGGGAGTATCACCCCAACACATCTAAAGAGCAGGACCTTTAGATAAATGGACCGCCCAGGAAGGGAGATGCAGAAAGGAGGCTGGACGTCCATGTTGTTGAACTGCAGGAGCCAAGGAGTTTCCTCTTCCTCCCTCGGAGGCACTGAGAAAGCAAACCGGAGGAGGCCCAGCCCCAGTGTAGCTCCTGCAGGCAGAAGAGCCTTGTGTGTCTCCCTGCACAAGAACTAGAGCCACAGGAACTCCCAGCAGGATGCCACAGGCAGGAGGTGGTGGCCACAGCACACAAACCTTGGGCATCCCAGAGCTCGGCCTAGTGCAAAGGGCTGCTCCAACCACAAGATTCATCAGCCACACAACCGCTCCCCCTCACTCCCTGTCCCTCCTCTCTGTTACCTTCCTGAAATACTTTTTTAAATTAATGGTATTAATTTTAGTCATGAGAGGGCATGGGCATGCACAAGAGAGATACAGAGAGAGACACAGAGATAGAGAGAGAGAAGCACACTCAACAGGGTGTTGCCATGCCATGATGCCCCTCCCTGGCCCTCTGGCTCCTCAGGATCTTGGGCTTGGGCACACACATGCACCCTGCATGTTTTCAATACGACATAAGGATTTGAATCTCAGTCGGTCACATGGCTTCCAACCTTGGGGCTGCTCACTACCAGGCTGGGCCATTTCCTGAAATATTTGTCCCCCTTAGACCAGTCAAAGCCAATGGCACAGAGGAAAGGTCAAACACACGAAAACAACCACCACCACTATGAAAGGTAAGGAAGGAGGACTCTCTCCGAATTCAGAAAGAAGGGAGCTGACGATGACAGTGCTGGGGGAGTGGGAGAAAAAACTGTCAGCAAAGCACGAGGTGTATCTGTGACCTCAATTACCACAAGACACTGGTTTTTATTAAGCCCTGGAAGTCAGCCTGCCCTATATAGAGCAAGTCTTGAACTAGTTTCAGGTCACACCTCTCTCCGCTGTCAGATTTCAGCTCTGTGGAGACGGGAGCCGGCACCCCAGCACACCAGCTGCACTGGGCTGGCTTGTTTTTCTTTCCTACCAGCTGGCAAACGCATGGCAGTGTTTATTTTAATGACCGCTGCACTCAGGAAAATCTCTCGCTTCCTGATCGTCACTCCCAGGACCCAATTCTTTGTAACTCTTTTTTATTTTAAGGTTTATTGTCACAGGGGCATGCGCTTGTCAGAGAGAGGGGGAAAATAAGAAATCACTCCCACCCCCCCAGGGAGGATGGCCATGCCATAATCCCTTCTCCATTCTCTTCTTGGGATTTGGGGTACACAGACATATGCTCCCAGCATAATTTTCAAGCTGCTGGGTCCAGGACTCAAACCGTGATCAGTCATGTGGGAGTCTAGCACATTAAACACCATACTGCCTGCTCGTTCCCGCTCCTTTTTTTTTTTTTTGGAGAGATTTTTGCTACAACGCGCGTACACTCGCCAAAAGTTAGAGACAGACAGACAGAGAGACAGAAAGCGAGAAATCACCCCCCAGGGGGGATGGCCATGCCACAGTCCCTTCTCTTCCATTCCCAGACAAGCAATGAGGAAATTGTCTTGTTTTGTTTTTAGTTTTTGTTACAGAGCATACGCACAGGGTCGAAGTGTGCGTGTGTGAGAAATCACCCCCGGGGGGATGCCATGCCACAATCCTTTCTCCTCCGTTCTCCTCCTGGGATTTGGGGCATGCATGCAAACATGCCTAATGTGTTTTATCAAGCCATCCGGTCGGGATTTGAACCACATCCTCAAGCTATGTTGGATCCAGTGCCTTAACCACCACACCTAATGAAGAAGTTTTTGTTTTATACCCTATGTGTATTGTGCAAAACAAAATTCCATGCGAATCTGAGTGTACTAATGGGATGTGTAGTCATTCAAAACCTGCTCTTGGCTTCTACCACCAAAGAAATCTAATAGGAGCGGCTGGAGAAATGAGAAATACCTTATCAATCGTGCTCCACTAACGGATCAACCTGACTGCCCTGAAATGCTTGCCGCAATATCATTTGTAGTGAGCAGGAAGTGTCTCTAACCATAAAGTGTTCTCTGTCTCATGCTAGTAACTTCGACTGCAGGAGCTCAGGGTATCCACATCAGCTCACACGGAGGAAAAATTAATAAACTTTTCCAGCAAAACAACTCTGACTTTCTCTTTTCTGTGGTGACAAATTTCTTTAATCTGAGGGCTCTTTGAAAGTTCATGCTAAATGCATATTATGAAAAAACTATGCATATGTTTCAAAAAGTTTTGGCCCCCAAATAAACTTGTACCTTTTTTTTTTAATTGGCAGATGTGTATGCAGTCACCAAAGACGGAGAGAGAGAGAGAGACAGAGAGAAAGAGAGAGAGAGAGAGAGAGAAAGAAAGGACAACCTCCTCACCCCCAGGTAGGGCATGGTTATGCTGCACCTTCCATTTCTTCTTGCTTTGTCTTTCATGTCTTCTTCCTTTCTCTTCCATTTCTACATCCTGTCAGGATTTGGGATACGCACACACATGCACCAAGCACATTTTGCAAACCACCCGGGGCTGGGATTCCAACCATGGCTGACTATGTGGGATCTAGCTCTTAACCAGTAGGCTAGAGGGCTGGCCCTAAACCTGTACTTTAATTCCATTTTCCCACAGTCCCTTGTGTACTGATACTAAACAACTCAAGGGATACAATAAATAAATAAATAAATAAATAAAATAAAGGCTGTAATCCCTTTGGAAAACACTGTAGTAAAATTAACCAGTTTAGGTAGGAAGGAGAATAGCACTCCAAAGTTAAGTATCTAGTAAACCCTTCAATGATTACAAAGTCATGGTACGTTCTGTCAGTGATACTGAAAAGTCCTGTACAACCCCTCTCTCTTTTCAGGGACCTAAAATGCTCACTGTTCTTAATAGAGTTTGTTTCTTTTATGAAGGGAAAAATATATTTGGAAATAGAATGACTACCAAGAATTTATAATAGAATGGGACCAGCAGTTAGTGTAATGGCTATGTCACTGGACTCCCATGTAGTCAACCACAGTTCGAGTCCCGGACCCGGTGGCTTAAACTCACACTGGGCACGTGTGCATGCATGCCCAAGATCCCGAGAGGAGAAGGGATTGCAGTGTGGCCATCCCCCCTGGGGGGAGATTTCTCGCTTTCTGTTTCTCTGTCTCTCTCTGTCTGTCCAGCGAGTGCATGCGCCCTATAGCAAAAAAGAAAAAAGAAAAAAAAAACCTCTCCCCCCAAAAAACAAACAAGAATTTATAATAGAGTAAAAAAGAATGACTTTAAGACATCAGATAACATTATAAGATTATTGGGACCAGCAGATGACGTAGTGATGTTGCTGGATTCCCACATGGCCCACCATGATTTGAGTCCTGGACCCAGTTTCTTGAAACTCACGGTGGGCATGTGTGCGTGTGTGCCCAAGATCCTGGGAGGAGAATAGAAGAGAAAGGATTGCGGTGTGGCCATATGCCTGGGAGAGGGGGTGATTTCTCACTTCTCCTCAGACAGAGACTGTCTCTGTTTCTCTCTCCAGTGAGCACATGCGCCCTAAGGCAAAATCCTTCCCCCAAATATTACTGTAAGATTATTATTCATTTTATTAGTTTAAGTGTCATGGGACTAACCAATAGGAATGTAACTGGACCCACACTGGTAAGGTCCTGAGTTCATGTCCTGAACCCAGGTACACAAGCATGTGTGAGTCTGTCCAGACCGAATGAGGCTGGGGGTGGATCGCAGCATGAAGATCCTGTTAGAGGTACCCGTCTCTGTCTCGCTCTCTCGTATGAAAATAAACAAATAAAATATATATGATTCTTATGTCTTTACCTTTTAGAGATGTAAACTGAACTACTTCTGGGTGAAATACTATGATATCTAGGTTTGCATCAAAATAACTAGAAGGAGGACAAACGGGTGGGGATTTAGATGAAGCCAGAAGAGCCATAAATTGAAAATCACTGAAGCTGGCTATTGGGCTTGTTTTTCTTTTCTTTCTCTTTTTGTGTACCTTAGAAACCATGCATAATAAAAAGGAAGATAAAAACAATGGCACTGGCTCTGTGGTGTAGCAACCATGCACTGCTCAAGAGAAGCTGGATCTTGTACAGCAGCTGTGGTTCAAATCCCCAGCCCGGTCCATCTGAAACAACACTGGGCTTGTGCACAAGTACCCAAGATCTGACGAGCTGGAAGACTGGAGGAAAGGGATCGTCTCTGTCTCTCTCTCTCTCTCGTGCATGGACACATGTTTTACCATGAATAAAAAACATTTTTTTTTCAAAGCAACAGCTATATACAATGGAATTTTAAATCTCTAACAATAACACAACATTTCTTGAAAATTTTTTCACCAAGAATCTGGACAAAGGTGCAGGAGATCACCAAATCCTATTTAGAAATAAATGACCGAGAACATAGGAGCAGGAGTTAGGAGATGGAGGTTCTAGCCCTGGCTTTGCCACTTACTAGCTTTGCGACCTAATCTCTGTGGGTTTCATTGCCTCATTTATATAAAACAAGTGCATCAGACCAGAAGTTTTCTAAGGTCTCTTCCTGCTCTAAGGTTCAATGAAATATGAAGCTCACTTAAAAATAAGCAGCAAAAGATGTCAGACAAGCTGCTTAAAATGCAACCCAGGCATAGTAAATCCTAACAGCTGCTAAAACTCTACGGTACATTTGTTCAACTACAAAAACTAAGCATTCGCCCTTAATGTTGGAAGATATATTTATCCGACACTGACCCAAGTCTTGGCTTTGTTCTTCCAGAGGTACCTCCAGAGCTGGGAAGAAATGAAGTGATAGAATTTAATTGAATTAGGTTTCATTCAACTCTTACAGTATCGCAGGATTAAGGGACCCACTGGGAAATGAGAAAGAGTTTTACGTCTGGGAAATGCTCTGTTTTCTCTTTTATAATTGCTTTTAAAAAATGGGAACCCAGCATTCAGGAACCCATAAAGATCAATGTGTATTCAGAGTAAGGGTCCATTAACAGAAAAACGCTATACACAGAAAAACAGGGAAGGGCCTAACTGGGATCAAGGGAATGGCATTTCATCTCAGGGATTCTGTTTTCCAAATTCCATGTTGGGAGTCCCCATTAAAAAAACAAAACAAAAAAAAAAAAAAAAAACAAAAAAAACCTGGAGTCTGTTTTAGGACAAACATTTTCACTGTGATTCTTCAGAACAGCGCATTGGGTATTTATGTACCTTAGGCCTGAAGTCCCAATAACTGTCACTTATCCATACTTCTCGCCTCACTGTCCTGCTGGCCATAAAATAGTCCAGAATGATACTGTATTTGGGCCCCTCATTATAAGTAATTGATTCAGTTCTAGGTCAATTCAAGTTCAAACCAGTTGAAGTAAGTCTTTCTTTTCTTTTCTTTTCTTTTTTTAACTTTCTTTCATGAGTAAGAGAGACAGAAAGAGTAAGACAAGCGCCCCCAACAGGGTCCCCATTCCACAATCCGCCTCCAGCTTCGGCTGGCCTGGGATCATGGGCATGGAGTACTCAGGACGGTCTCCAGATGTGAACCCATAACCTTCACACATGGGTCAGCTCACAGAACACCGCATCTGACCACAGTGCCGTCATCTGGCCCCGAGGTTTAAGCATTAACTCATAGTTTGTCCTTCGCCCCGGTTGGTGCGGGCTCTCGGACGGCCTCCATCTCCCTTGTCTTTAACCAGAACACAGTTCCCACACAAAGAGGACGGGACGTGGTGCCTGGAACTGGCACGGGGGACAGACGGCATTGTCCCATAAGGTACTCCTGGGTCTGCCCTGACTGGCACCCGCCCATCTCAGACGAAAAGTCCTCAGTCCAGGTGGTCCTGCAGGTAATGAGCTTATGTTCTTCTGGCTACTGAGAAAATTCTAGGTCTCCACTAAGCCCAAGTTCATTCTAATCAAAACATTTCAGTCCAATCTCTGCCCTGTTCCTAGAGTACAGACACACTTGCTCCGGACATATTTAATGTAGATGACAAAACAGTATTTGTCCCTGATCTGACTGACATTCCCTTTTTAAAATTCTAGCTGTCTTTTTCAATTGCTCTGAAAATCCAACACAATGTTTTTGTCCTCCACTGTAAGACTTTGATTGGTTTGATTGGTTGATTAGTTTATGCTTGGATACTCTGGATTAGGATCAAATATTGGGCTGTCGGAAGAGTCGTGAGTGTTTTTTTCTGTTTTTCTATGCAAAAATGGGTCATGACTTTTCCAACAACTCAATAATATGGTAACTGAAAAAGAAAACTTTTAAATCCACCTACTCTTTTTTAAGTTTATTATTATTGTTCATGGTTGGCCATCTGGGAGTCCAGCGTCTGTAACCACCACGCCACCTGCCGGTCCTGATCCATATGCTCTTACATTCACACTGTAAGAAGAAAGAAACTGGGCCAGGAAACGATTTTCCCACATCCAGACAACTAGACAGAAGCACAAAGGGGATGAGGCCCCAGGTCTCTGACTTCTAACTCCAGGTCTCTGCCTTCTAACTCACAACCATGGGGGGGAGGGGTCTTTAGAAAGTTCATGGAAGATGCCCATTATGAAACTACACAAGGATTTCCTTGACTTTTTCATTAAAATAAAGTTATACTTTAATTTTTTCCACAAACATCTTGGAAGTCTCCTCAGCTTTGTGCCATATTATGTTACTGCTTTTCTTTTGCTTTTAATGGCCAGAGGACATGTGCACTTGCCAGAAAAAGACACAGACACACAAAAGAGACAGAAAAAAAGGAGAATGCACACCCCCATGGGGTGTGGTCATGTCACAATCCCTTCCTTCTCCATTTCTCCATCTTATTAGGATTTGGGCATGTACACGTGCGCACACACCAACACACAGACACACATACACACACACACCTGGTGTGCTTTTCAGGTCATCAGAGTTGGGATTCGAACTACGCAGTCGACCATGTGGGATGGTAAAGTCCCATTCAGTATAGCTCTTCTGAGCACCACCTGGTATCCTCCAGGCCTGAAGAGGAACCAAGGCCAAACTTCTGCATAATTGCTTTTGGCAAGAGCCCACACTCCAGGTGCTCTGATTGCAAGGTCACACTGGCCCAGGAAGTGGCAGATAAAGGCCCAAAGGGAGTACTGGGAGGGAGAACGATCAAAAGACCCACCAAATGTTTCATGTGTGCTTATCCCACTGTGCCTGACTCCCCTGCTTGTCACTCACACATACAGTCTCCCCAAATAGCTTGATTACCTCCTCCCTCTTGGCTGGTGGGCTGAGGTGCTTCTGGCTTCAGACCCCTGGGTGCTCTTTCTCTCAAAAATATGTCCTTTTCTCTTGAGATGATGTCTCCTGAGTTTTACTGGGGACAGTGACAGAGATCTGGCTCCCTTAACCACCAGGCCAAGGAGCTGGCTCCCTACTGTTTTTTCATGCTCCTCATTTCCACACCCTTCCATTCTCCTCAAGTAAATTTCATCTGCTTTGTCTCCTGCTCCCTCCCCCAGGTCTCCTCCTAGGTCGGCCATAAAACCTAAACGAATCCCACTAGCCTTTTCCCCCCAGGGTTCACCAGCAAATCAATCAAGTCACTCGTGACTCCTAAGACTGTTCTAGGTTTCTTCCAGAAGAGAACCTATGCAGCCAGCCATGGAGAAATGGTAAAATGGCCACCCACATGCCAAAGGCCCAACCATACCAAGGACACATGATATAGTTCAGACGCGCCGCACTTGAACTGCGGCTACACGAGCCTTACTGACGTTAGCTGCTGTGAGAAAGCTACCAACGATAAACCCCACATATAAATCACGATAGGTCATAATGTAAAACTACGCGTCCAGCCACATTTGAACTTAGGCAAGTTGGACAAGTACTTAAGAAACCACCCATTGAGGGAGTTCTGCGGTTTCCTCCACAGCAATGCGAGCTCAGAGCCACTGTGTGCTTCCGGGGGTTTTTGTTCTATATAAATACATCCAAGCTGGATTTATTGGCTGAGAGCAGGAAAGTGTGTGAGTGGTTGTTTGCGGGGTCCAGGGAAATGGGGAAAGATGAGATGGAGAGAGGGAGCGAGAAGGCAGCTGTTCTGGGGAGGTGGATGGGCAAAGAATGAACAGAGGCTGGCTTTAGGCCGCTTGGGCTCACTCAGCCAGTCTGCACCAACCCATATAAGATAGTCTGGGAAATAGCTGGCTTTTTATCTTTTATGCCAACAGGGTGTAAGGACATGAAGTTGATCTGGAAGTCGAGTCCTTTCAGTACCGCAGTTGATTTTTCTCGTTTAAGGACAGACACCATTGTGCAGATTCCGTCCTAGTGCAGACCTCAAAAAAGAAAAAAAAAAAAACCCTATCAATGAGTAAGGAACAATTTCAGAGAGCAGAGCTTTCATTGCAATTCTTTAGGGGAAAGAAAAACAAAACGAAGAACTCAGCTCCCCCCTGGCGGGCTACCCTTTGTGCTCCTAATCTCAATACAAAGGTTGGGATTAAAAGCACTGGCATTAAAATAGCCTGCAGTTTCTGCTTTGATGTCTAATGATGACAATAGCTAAAATCTTTGGCAACTTTGGAGAAGGCAGAGTCCTTCGAAATCCTTTGAAATGTTAAACACTAAATTGAAAGGGTCGTTATAGAGGAAAATTTTTCATAAAAGGTGCACAATGAACATGCTTTTTGAATTCACACTCATTCCGTTTTCTTTCAACACCTGGACTGCATGTATGTTCCCCATTGGCTATTGTCTGCAATTCTAATTCAAAACCAGAATCAGGACCCAACTTCCTGGATTAAATGCAGGAAACAACTGTTAAAACAGAATAATTGGTCCTTATGAAGTGACAAATATTTCTTATGTTGTGGCGGCCCTCATTTGTCATTGGGCCAATCCACCACTGAAGACCTAGTTAATAGATGTTTGGAAAAAAAAAAAAAAACCAACTAAATAATAAAACAAAATGAATAAGCTTGGAGCAGCATCATTAAGCCTATTTTTTAGTCTTTTTTTATTCCTGGAAATTCTACATACGGGCACCTTTACCAGGCAGGTTCATTGATTTTACACATGTCTGCAGCAAGGCCAGGCCACAGATAAGATGGAGAGAGGGGCACGAGAAGGCCGCTGTCCTGAGAGGCGCATGGACAAAGAGTAACGGGAAGCTGGGTTTAGGTGGCTGCGCTCACTCAGCTAATTTATGCCAACCCCTGTCCCCCATCCCTATCTACTCACTGCACATCACAATCCTGACACATACAGTGATGTAAATAAACCTTGAACTGGACATTGCCTCTTGGATTCAACCCTCCTGGGTGCTAATACACATCTTTTCCCTCCTAGCAAGTTGCCTTGACTGGCTGCTAAGCTCTTTGCAACTAAAAATCCAAGCAATAATTATTCTCTCATAGTATATTATTGGCTGGACTTCATAAAATAAATTATGTGGAAGTGTGGCATGAGATAGGTACTGATGATTCTTTTTTTTTATTTTTCTAGATTCTTTCTGGGTGCATGTGCTCACCAGAGAGACAGAAAGTGAGAAATCACTCCCCCCCCCCCGCAACCCCCGAAGATTTGGCCATGCTGCAATCCCTTCTCCTCCATTCTCCTCTCGGGATTTTGGGCATGCACACACACATGCTTGGCAAGTTTCAAGTCAGTGGGCCCGGGACACAAACCTCAGTCAACCATCTAGGAGTCCAGCACCTAAACCACTATACCACCAACTGGCCCCAAGTGGTGACAATTCTGAATAAAGTTAATAACCCTTAATCCTCAACTTGAAGGTCAAAGCTTCCATATCTGGTACCCCACTGTATAAAGAATGCAAAACAATATTGTAACAAAACTCGACCTTATTTTCTCCTTCCGCCAGAATTAATTTCCATGTTGGCCCAGCTGTGGTGACACACGCTGCTGAGACACTGTGTCTCCAGGCCGGGACTGAGGCAGGAGAAAGTTGGCAAATGGAGTGGGTCAAGGCGATGGAGTGTCTGCTCATGTGGCTGGATAGAAAAACGGATGGAGGCAGAAATTTCCCTGCCCAAATGAATGCAGGCAGATTGGGGGGTGGGTGTCTAGCTGAACAAGCCACATTCAACAGAGCCACTGAGATGAGAAGAGTCAGAGGGCTCAGCCAGCCAACAATCTACACGACCAAGATTTTAAAATGATAAAGCTCGCAGAATGTCACGGCCGGGGCCTTGGGCCACTCTTCCTCTGTCCGCTTGGGCCAGCTCCCACCTCTCAGGAGTGGACTTTCGCTTTTACTTCATAAACTACCTTTTCCTTTCACTACTGGCATGGTCCTGTTCAATGCTTTGTCCAAAACACCAAGAACCTGGGTATCACTGCAGAAGCCATCCCACAGCGGGACACATGGGAGACCGGGTTCCAGGCCAGGCTCAGTGGCACGGGCTATGATAGAGGCACTCAGGGAGGTGAGGCAGGAGGGTCTGGAGCTCGGGCTGATCAAGGTGGACACAGTGAGACCCTGTCTAAAAAAGAGCCACCTGCAGGCACATGCCTGTGTCCCAGCTGGGAGGCTGAGGCAGGAGGCTCGTGGCATGACAAGACCCCATCTTTAAAAACTGTACCATCATCTTCATCTCGTCTGACCCATTCATTCCTTTGGTCAGCGAATTCATCTGATCACTGGATTCGTGCTAACATAGTGGGGAGTGTTCATGTTTCTCCTTACTGAGAAATATTTTAGCAGAATATTTCCTGAAGGGCCTGGAATCTTGTTAAAATGTTGATCCTGTGGGTCTGCAGGAGTCTGAGATTCTTCATTTCTCTGGAATCTAGGAGATGCTGAGAACGCTGGTGCACCATGGACCAAATCGGACCATGGTTCGTTTTGAGGAGTAGAGTAATTCACCGGGCTGACGAGAGTCTGAGGCTCGCAGCCCTTTGAGCTCAAAGAGAACAAGAGTTGTTCTTAAAGTTGGAAAACTGGTCAAATTCTGCTCCCATGTAAGTGTTTTTTATTTTCGATCTTTGAAGTGTTTTAGAAATTGGGCAGTTTTTGCTGATTTACAGCATCAAAACAAAACAAAACAAACAAACGAGAAAACAAGATACGATAGCATGGATCTTTTTTGCTCTGAACAGCAATGAATGCTTAAACTGAAGAATGGCTCTATCCATGGGCCACACGCCCAAGACCCTCCCCAGCCATGTTCCATGGTCCTCCCCAACGCAGAGGTTCAATGGTGAGGCCGTGTAGCACGACATGAGCATGATGGTGACTTTTCTTACACTAGTGACATACTGGGTCATCCGAAAAACCATCAGGCATTTTGCCCTATAGCAAAAACCTCTCCAAAAAAAATAAAAATAAAACCAGAAAACTTGGTCCTGACTTCCCAGTGACCCGGTGTTTCTCAGCTCCCATCTCAGTGGTGTTCACAGGGCCAAGAAACAACAGCAAAGCATGCTGGGCCCACAGCGCTCATTTACCTTACCCACCTGGCAGGCCCTGACCAGCCCCACTGGCTCTGAAAACAGTCAAGTGGGAGGCTAGCCTGTGGCATGGTGGTTAAGGTGGCTGGATCCCACATGACCAACTATGTGGTTCAAGTCCCAAACCTAGTGGCTTGAAAAGCACACAGGACACATGTGCATGCTTGCCCAAAATCCCGAGGGGAGAATGAAGAAGAAGGGGTTGAGACATCATGACCCCTCCCCCTGAGGATGATTTTTCACTTTCTTGCTTCCCCTCACCCTCCCACCTGGGAAGCGCACACATCCTCTAGCAAATTAAACAAATAAATAAAATGAAATAACATAAAACAAGACTTTACCAAGAAAAAAAAAAAAAAACAAAGATTAGCCAAAAAAAAAAAAAAAAAAAGGTGGGCAGCACAGCAGTGATGTGAATGGACCCGGGCCACTGAGCTGGTCAGCAGAGAGAAGGGGAGACTCTGGGTCCCCTACTGAACAATGACAGTTACAGACAGCTCAGCGGCAACCCCGGGGGGGTGGGGTGGGGTGGGGGGGTTGCCTTTGTGCAGGCGGGGCTGTCAGCACCTTTCAAATCCCTGCAGTTGGCAACCTCTCCTCCCCCTCCCGCTTACCATGACTAACTACTTTCATTTTTAAAACTCTCCTCTCTGTAGAGCTCCATTCCCTGCTATTAGCACTATAAACAAAGAACACCAAGAAGCCTATTAGTCATCCACGTTCTGGTCAGGGCCAGCCAGGATGCAGGGCCAAAGCTGGCATCTTCCCAAAGGAAAGGAAGCCCAGACTTTGCAAACCCCAGGAAGGCCGTCATGCACCGCCTCTGCAGGCATGTTTAGGAGGCTGGAAGAGCTTGGGGTCTGGCCAAGTCGGGGGTAATGCATCAGGCTGCTTGCGAGTCTCCCCTTAAGGTTCCAATTGTGGACAATGGTCTCTGTCAAAGAACCGTGCATGGCAGAGACAGGGTCCATGTGTCCTCACAAAACAGAACCTGGGTCACTGAGAGATCTGAACCCTTTGGGGAGCTCAGGGGAGTCACGGTGATCATCAGCAGAATGTTCCTTGTGAAAACTTGAGCTGATGGAGGGCCTCTGGGTCAACAGTATCGAGCACACACATGTAAAACTAAAATAAGCCAAATTCCACTCCGTGAAGAGCCAGCAAGCTTATCCTCCCTTTCAACCCTCTTGGGACAAAACACTTGCTGGCACCAAGTTTTCTCAGGGGACTTTGCAAACGAGACAAAGGAGCAAAGGAAGGCCGAGGCTGGTGGCCAGCGAGGACCCTCCAGGTAACGAGCCACAAAGTGTGCTGTGCAGACGCTTCTCCCAGGGAGGCCTGGCCTGGGACAGAGGCAGACTCTCTCTATATATACCATTTGGGGGGCTGCAGGGGGCGGGGGGGGGGGGGGGGGGGGGGCAGGTGCAGATGGTGGCACAACAGTAACCCAGGTTGACCCACATGAGAAGGTCCTGGTTCACATCCCAGGACCTCCCCACCACCCCGGCTGGCCCAGGCTGGCTGAAGCTGGGGTGTGGTTGCAGTGCGAAGACTCTGTTGGAGGTGCTTCTCTCTCTCAAGAAATAAAAAAAATAAGACTTTAAATAAAAAGCCCTTTGGCTTCTGAGGAAGTATTATTAATAAGGAGAAAACAGAACCACAATTGCTTCCTCCCTTCTGTTCCATCTTCTAGAAGCTTAACCCTGGTATTCTCCGCTACCTAAGATTGATGCCTGGAAGAAGTGGAGGGAAGGGAGAGAAAGAACCTTCCTTGTCTGCAAGAGAGTAAGAACTAAAAGAATGGGAGCTCAGGTGCTCCACGATCCCTAGCACCTCCACCCCTGATAACAGGCTTTGCCAGCCACTGCTGGGGGCAGAATCCTGGCCAGCGAGGGAGGGGGCAGCCACTAGGTCTAGGATAGTCAGGAAGGACTCAAGGGCGCTCGGAAGGTACGTGACTTGTTCTTGGGAATGCCCCGAAACCAAAGCTGCCCCACAGCATGCAAACTTGAGTTACGCTGTAAAGTTGTCATACATACAGACAGAGACAGGTAACTATGGAGTCTCTGCATTCCATATATAGTCTCTGCATATGTATATGTAAAATACTTGCATACCTATGTACATAGTTCTACAAATCACAAAAAAATACTATTAGAGTTCTATATAATTGCTTAGAATGGTAAGAACGTTTTCAAATACTCAACATAAAAAGTGACAGAAGTTCATTCATTTTCTTTTGTCCTCCGGAGAAACTTTTTTTTTTTTGGAGAGGTTTTTGCTATAGGGCGCATGCGCTTGCCAGACAGAGAGAGACAGAGAGATAGAAAGCGAGAAATCACCCGCTGGGGGGATGGCCACACCGCAATCCCTTCTCCTCCATTCTCCTCTCGGGATCTTGGGCATGCCTGCACATGCGCCCGGCATGAGTTTAAGCCACCCGGTCCAGGACTCGAACCACAGTCGACTACGTGGGAGTCCAGTGACAGCCATTACGCCAACTGCTGGTCCCCCAGAGAAACTTTGAGTTTCCTAGAAGGCAACCAAAGATCGCAGCTGCTTACACAGAACTCTAGGGCTAAGCTTCGGCCGCATGACTGTATTTCGTATTTCCTTTTGGAGGAGGAAATACAGAAGGATTTTCTAATTTAGTAATGACTGCAGGGAGGCTGGGCCTGAAGAGTTTCATAGTTCACAGTTCCATTCCCGGCACACCCTCAGAAAAGTGGCTTACTGGAGCCATCAGGTGGCGTAGTGATTAAGATGCTGGACCGCAGTTCGAGTCCCAGAACTGGCGACTTGCTTTCTCACTCTCTCTCTCTCATAAGCACATATTCCCTATAGCAAATTAGATAATAATAATAAATAAAATTGAATAATTCTTTTTATTTTAATAAAAGTAATTTACAAACAGGTCACTTTTGCCAGGGCATAAACACTCTCCCATCATATCCCAACTGAAGTTGTGGATAAAAATGAAGGTTGAATACATCCACGACATTTTTTTTTCCCCTCTAAGTCTCTGCAATCTGCTTCTTGCCATCTGCTAGGGTATTAGTAAAACCACCTCTGAGTCAGACGTCTCTTCTCTCAGAAAGAGAATGATTGCCACTACCATTTACTTACTGGGAGCCACCAACAACCCCCCCCCCCCCAAGCCAGGGAGGGATAAAGGGTGGACCTGGACAACAAAAGGCAAACAGCTAGGGTGTGGGGAGGCCACAAGTCTGGAGGAAAGCTCATCCAGGCTCTCCAGCTTGAGAAGAGGCCATTCCAAACTCATTACTGAGCACAGGAGCTCCAGGCCCGGGGAGCTCCAACACCACCTCCACGTGGGCAGCCTACAGCTTGTTATTTCCACACAAAGTACAAATAATGGTAACAAAACTAATTATTTCTTTTTCTTTTCTTTTCTTTTTCTTTTTTTTTTTTTTTTTGGAGAGGTTTTTGCTATAGGGCACATGCGCTCACCAGAAAGACAGAGAGAGACAGAGAGACAGAAAGCGAGAATTCACCTCCCCCTTCCAGGGGGAGGCAATCCCATCTCCTCCATTCTCCTCTCGGGATCTTGGGCACACATGCACATGTGCCCAGAGTGAGTTTAAGTCACTTGGGTCCAGGACTCGAACCATGGTCGACTACATGGGATTTCAGCAACATAGCCATTACGCCAACTGCTGGTCCTCGAAACTAATTATTTCGAATAGATTTCTTCCCAAAAACTCAAAGCACGTTCACATTCTTTGTTTTATCCTTTCAACACACTTGCGAGATAGCAAAGGGCGGTACTATTAGGCTGTAAGAAAAGTCCTGCCGTGTGTTTTCTATACAAAAACGCATCGTGACTTTCCCAACCATCCAATATTATTCCCCACCTATCTATGAAAACAGGCCCCGAATTATAGTGTTGCAGGAGAAAGGTTGCTGTGGCGTGTGTCACTAGCACAAGTTGCCATTTATTAATTCCCAAAGAAGTCGACCAATTCTCCAAATTTTTTATACACGCACAACACAAAAATGTTGACAGACAGATCTGAACGTGCCAACAGGATGGAACATGCAGGGAAAAGACGTAAGATTCTCTTTGTATTAAAAATAAAGAGACAGCTTTGGAAAAATAAGTAACACTTTATAAATCTGAGAAGTAACATTCACAGCTTACACACAAGTCTCAGAACGTGACTTGCGGGAAGTGTTCTGTCTTATCGATTCTGGGATTTTCACGGTTTTTCAAACTTTCACTGGAAAGCAAACAGCAAGGACCTCGAGATGACTGACTAATCTCATTAGAGCAGATCTGAATTCCAAAGTGTCAGCTACATCGATACCGCAGGGTGAGAAAACACAGGATTAAAAAACTAATATTAAGCAGATGGTCAGTGAGTTACGAAGACCCCAGCCATCAATGTATGTGGGTGTATCGTGTTTATTTACTCAGCTCTTGGCACAAAGCAGGACACCTACCCTAGCAACAGCTCCATCATATGCTCCTGAGGTTGCAACATACCCCGCTGCTAATTTTAAAATGCCACCACTTCGCAATCTTGCAAGAAGCCTCCTTTGTTATCGATGTTAAATATGCTATTTCGAGTCCCAGAGCCTTTATCTTTTCCCTTACATTTACATTTTTAAACACATTTGTGATTTTTTTTAAAGTACATGTAAAATTTGTACATATTCTGCATGCTGACTATACCTCTTCTTTGAGAGTCAATGATGCAGCAGAATCCTAAGCTGAAGGTATTTCACTTCCTTTTTTTTTTTTTAATTTTTCATTATGTTTTTAGATCTTTGCCATAAGATGCATGTGCTTGCTGGAGAGAGTGAGACAGAGAGAGAGAGAGAAAGTGAGAAATCACAACTAGGGGATTGGCAAGGAGGAAGTTGGCCATGCCACAATCCCTTCTATTCCAACCTCCTCTTGGGATCTTGGGCACCATGCGCACACATGTGCCCAGCATGTTTTTCAAGCCTCCTGGTCTGGACTAGAACCACGGGACCGGTCATGTGGAATCCAGCGCCTTAACTACCATGCAGTGTGCTGGTCCCAGAGCTATTTCTAATAAATAAAACATCTTGAACAAGATCCAAACAGCTCTGCTTGATGCCATGTTCTCTTGGTACAAGTTATAGTTTATCCAGATGATAGTTTAAAAAAAAAAATCATGCAACACTTCGTATTAAGTTATTACGTTAACATATGAGGCACGCATTTTCATCTTTACAAAAGTAACTACCTTGGATACACAAAATCCCCTATCTTTCTAGTATAAACTCCTCTTTCTGTAGTAAATTATAGCTGGATTTTCTTTTTTTCGTATTGAATGTTTCATAAGAAGAGCTCACGGGCTGTCAGAGAAATTTTCCAAACAATAACTTATTACATAAGGAATTCATTTTTTCCCCCTAAAAAGAACAGGACTTGAGGTGGTAGTTATAAGGCAGAATAATCACAAGCAGATGTAAAAATACTTTACAAAGTTAAAATAATAATAATAATTTTTAAAAAAAAACCTTTATATGTTTTGTGCCTTTAAAAAAATGTCAGATAGAGCCGGCAGTGGGCAGGCCCCTAATTGTCATTAATTGCCATTATTATGTGCTGTTAATGGCTCCTAATCGTACATTTTTTTTTTGAGCAATGATTTTAGATTATTTTTCTGGCACAAAAGCCTGTTCCCAAATACCACAATGTTCTCATACCAAAACTAAAGTGACTAGGAGATTAAAAGCAATTAGTGTAATTTCACCCACTGGCATTAGTACCGAAAGCAGATCAGGATACAGGCTTTTCGAGATTCAGAAACTTTTTCAAGTTTAGCAAGATTTGAAAACAGAGCAGGAAATGCCCGGCAAAAGCTCTAAAAACTGGCATGTCTTCTAAAGGGTGGCCAAGAAAAGGATCAAGAATTCCTATTCCCTTGAAGAGAGAAAGACCACTGACAAAGCAAAAATAAAGAAATCAATAAAAATCACAGCACACCTGGACTGAAGGTATGAAGCCGATGGTTCCTAAGTAAGGACAGCAACTCCCTGTTACATCCAGCCAGGAATTTGCCCGCTCACCAGAGAATACCCGCTGTGGTCCCGTATGAGTTCAAACAGATAAGGGAATCACAGCAATAAAAAGCTCGTAAATAATTTTGGGCATCCATCCAGTAAGCCATATATAACCATATACAACCACAATTTCGAAGGTTACTTTCTTTTGCTCTAGGGCACATGTGCTCACTGAGAGTGACGGAGAAAAGAGAAACATTAAGAGGAAAAGTGAGAAATCATCCCTGCCCCAGGTTGCAATCCCTTCTCCGTTCTCCTCCTGGGATTTTGGGCACGCACACACGTGCACCTAGTGTGATTTTCAAGCCATCAGGTCTGGGACTTAAACTATGGTCAGCCATGTGGGAGTCCAACACTTTAACCACTACGCCACCTGTTGGGCCCAAATCTGATGTTTATATTACTAAATACATTTCATGCTCATTCTTGTAATTCAGATATGTACACAGATGATCTTTGACTTAAAATTTATAAACCACGATAAACAGTGGCAGAAAGCACGGTCCCAAGAACGGGTATTATAAATGGTAACTCATGTTATCGTCCAAAGTACAAAAAGCCAATAGAATTCATAATGTAGGTGAAATGATCAAAAGTACAAGAGAGGGGTCAGTAGATGGCATGACACATGACTAGTCATTTGGTCACAAGTGAACTCTTAGAACACAACTTATTTTTTTTATGAAGAACCGACTCACATGTGGTGTTAGAAGTATCGTGCAAGTTCCCAAGTCAACCCATCAAAGCCATTGTAATCCTTCTATGGCTCAAGTATTTTAGTACTAGCAAATTACACAATAGCATTATAGTTCTTAGACATTAATATGAGAATATCGCAACTGTATAAAATAGGCTTTGGTGGGTTAGTCTAAAACTTTATTCATTATTTATAATAATTTTTCTCCCACAGAAAAGTGGGTTTACAGAAGCTCCAAATTATCTCATCAACAAATTTTAGGAAATACCTGTATGTTCTTAATTCGAATCCCATTCTTTGGTCTTGCCATAACAAAGCCTGGAATTAATACATCACCCCCCCTCACCTTCGCCTCCCCCTCCACCCAAAGGAAAAAAAAAAAAGGCAAGGAAAAGCAAACCATCTTCAAGATGCAATTAATGAATAAAGAGAATGGCTATAGCTCCTCAATGTTTTCAAGTATATGGGCTCTTCCAGAGAATGGTCTTTCTTCCTTGTTTCCTTTCTATTTCTTTCTTTCTTGTCTCTCTCTCTCTCTCTCAGATTTTTGCTATAGGGCATATGTGCTCACTGGAGAAATAGAGACAGAAAGCGAGAAATGACCTCCTAGGGTGGATGGCCACACTGCAATCTAGTCTCCTCTTGGGATTTTGGGCATGCACACACACGTGCCTGGACTCGAACTGCGGTCGACTATGTGGGAGTCCAGCAACATAACCATTATGCCATCTGCTGGTCCCCAGAGAATGGTTTCTCAACTAGCTTTAGATAGTCACTATTTCTATTTATACGATTTTTATCATCAAACAAGCCTTTTCATAAACTTCACAAGATTAACCCAATCCAACTTTCATCCAAAAATTACAAAGTTGAGTTAGTGAAGCCAAAATTAACAAAGGTAAATTCTGAGTTGCCAAGTTAAGAGTGTGATCCACAACTAGACTAAGTATCAAGATAGATTAAATCTAAGAAATAAAAACAGATCTTATTTTCAAAGATATGTAGTCATGTGGTATACAGATTTATTAATACAAATTACCTCCAATGATGAAACTATAACTTAGACAGTTGAAAAGGTGATACAGCTTTTAACCTTTCATGGGATTCCTACAGCTATAGTTTAAAAAAAAAAAAAAAAAGCTTAGGAATACCATGAAAACAGCTGTTCCTCCCCATCAGTTTCTACGTACCACACGGACATGGATTCTGACTAGCTTTCAATGGTCGGCAGTTTCTCGCCCTCTTACAACTCTGACAGCAGTACGTGGTGGCTCGTATTTTCTTTGTAGTCTCTTTTCTTTCCTTCTGGTGGCAAAACTGCAGAGTGAGACAGCGCAGCTCGCTTCTCCTGTGTCTGTCACGTATCCCAACACCGGCCTCCATCACACTGTACTGGGAAGCTTTCATTTCACTAACCAGAACCATCACAGAGCAAATAAATACTCGATAGTGTTTACTTGTTGCTTAAGTTACAGAAAATAATCTGAGGGAACCAGCAGTTAGCATAATGGCTATGTCACTGGACTCTGACATAGTCGACTGCGGTTCGCGTCCCGGACCCGGTGGCTTAAAACTCACACTGGGCACGTGTACATGCGTGCCCAAGATCCTGAGAGGAGAATGGAGGAGAAGGGATTGTGGCGTAGCCATCCCCCCTGGGGGGGTGATTTCTCGCTTTCTGTCTCTGTCTCTCTCTGTCTGTCTGGCAAGCGCACGTGCCCTATAGCAAAAAACCTCTCAAAAAAAAAAAAAAGAAAAAGAAAAAAGAAAATAATCTGAGTCTCTCAGAGCTACAGCCACATGTCTCATGTCTTACCACGAGGATTAATACAAAAATTGAATGAACCTGGGGAAAGCCTCAAAACACCAAATAACCAAAAAGGTTCAAGGGTATTCACTGGTTGTGGTTAAGTATACATTCGTGGACAAAAACACAGAAGAAAAATAAGGGCTCACTCCTTTGCTTTTTTAATAAAAGGGCTTACTCTTAATAAAAGGGTTTACTCTTAATAAACTAGAACATTCAATTAAGACAGGGGCGTGTTTTCGCTCATGTGAGGTTGTGCTAGGAGCAGCCATACACGACCCACGTCGTGAATTTGAGTAAGAAACTGGCATTGCGGGGCCAGCAGGTGACATAGTGGTTAAGGTGCTGGATTCCCACATGGTTGACTGTAGCTCAAATTCCAGACCTGGAGCCTTGAAACTCATGTGTGTGTGTGCCCAAAATCCCAAGAGGAAAATGGAGGAGACGGGATTGTGGTGTGGTGTGGCCAACCCCTGCGGTGTGATTTCTCACTTTCTCTCTGGCAAATGCATGTGCCTTATAGCAAAAAAAAAAAAAAAAAAAAAAAAAAAAAAAAAAAAAAAAAAAAAAAAAAACCGTCTCTAGAAAGAAAGAAAGAAAGAAGGAAAGGAGGTAGGGAGGAAGGGGAGAGAGAGAAAGAAAAAGAAAGGAAGGAAACAAAGAGAGAGAAAGGAAGCGGGGGGGAGGGGAAGAAATTGTTTGCTGTATTTGGTAGAAACAAACAAGCAGTTGAGGTGAGGGTGTGCTGTCCTGAGCCTCCCTCTGGTTTAATGAGTCGTTTGTCATTTCCACGGGCTCTTCAAGTGCACCTGAGCCATCCTCACCTAAATTAGGACCCCTGACTTGGAAGTAGTCCCACCACCTCGGCAGCAGGCCCAGACCAAGATCTGGATGACTTAACACTATCCAACTCAAAGGTACACAGGGAAGTTTTAAAAGTGACCATCCAGGGACCAGCAGGTGGTGTGACGCATAAGGCTCTGAACTCCCACATGACTGCAGTTCTAGACCCAGATCTGGAGGCTTGAAAGTCACGCTGCATGTGTGTCTGTGTGTGTGTGTGTGTGTGTGTATGTGTGAGTGAGTGAGTATAAATGCCCTGTGGCAAAACCTTAACAATTTTTTAGTTAAAAAAAAAATGTTTTAAAAAAGTGGCCATCCATAGCTCTCTGGGACTCTAGTGTCTTCCCTAAAAATGTCACTAAATTGCATGGGGATAGAGTGACACAGCAGTAGGAAAATGCCAAGACTGACCCTATATAGGAAGGTTCTAGTCGCCTCCTGGGACCTCCCTAAACATGCCACGACACTGGTGCCCATGATCCAAGACTGGTCAAGTCTGGGGTACACTGCAGCCTGAAGACTATAAGGGACGCCTGTCTGTCTATCTTGTTCTCTTGCTCACAGAGAAAAGAAACAAATACTTTTTTAAGTCACTTAAACTTGAAGAGTAAAATGGTTTGACCTGATGTTAAATGCTTCCCTAACGTTTCACCTCCGAGGCCACCAGGAAGCCAGTCATGTTGGGAATCCTGAAGAGAAACATCCAGGGAAAACACAGACCCGTTGGGCAAGCACAGTGCTCTTGGAGCGCATTCTAGATCTACAATGTGGGCGCTTGCTTGACCACATGTCCATCTGCTTCCCTACCATGCAAATTTCACACCACGTGAATAAAATGCTGAAGGAGCTTGGGCTGTCTGGAGCAATAGCTGCGATTCTGCATCCCTTGTACCTGCGAGTGCTGTGTTCCACCTCCTGGCGCTCTGCAATAAGCGGTGTCCCTGTGCGTTTCCTCCTATGGGGCTGCAAGACACCTGTAGGAGAAGCTACTGACCGCTGGATCTCCTGAGCCCAGCGCAGAAGGTAGACCAGAAAAGGGACTCGAATATTAACAGACTGGAAGTGCTAGTACAGCCATGAGTTAACTGTAAGGGAAGAAGTTGGTTTGGGAAATATGTTAGTTATTAAAGGGAAACCCCCTTTTGACATAATGAAGGACAGGCAACTGTCACTAGGTACGTGGTCCCATATCCCCCATGAAACAGAACCACAGTCATGTGGGCCACTGCTCTGAAACACTAACTTTTTTTTTTTTTCGCTATAGGGCGCATGTGCTAGCCAGACAGACAGAGAGAGACAGAGAGATAGAAAGCGAGAAATCACCCCCTAGGGGGGATGGCCACGCCACAATCCCTTCTCCTCCATTCTTCTCTCGGGATCTTGGGCACGCACGCACACGTGCCCGGTGTAAGTTTTAAGCCACCGGGTCCAGGACGCAAACCGCAGTCGACTACATGGGAGTCCAACGACATAGCCATTACGCTAACTGCTGGATCCCACTATCTTTTTTTTTTTTTTTGAGAGACAGATTTTTGCTATAGAGATATATATTTTGTGCTCACCAGAGAAACAGAAAGTAAGAAATCACCACCCAGGGCGGATGGCCATGCCACAATTCCTCCTCCTCCATTCTCCTCTGGGGATTCTGGGCATGCACATACACACACCCAGCGTGAATTTTAAGTCGCTGGGTCCGGGACTCAAACCGCAGTTGGCCACCTGGGAGTCCAGCAATGTAACCATTACACTATCTGTTGCTGCCAACACAGACATTTTTATATGATCTCCATGATGATCTTACCAATAAAAAGTGATCTGCACCATCACAGCTTTCTCTCCTTGGGTTCCTGGCTTAATAAGTTCTGTCATTTCACCCTCTCATCTCATCTTTTTTAAGTTTCTGCCTAACCCCCAGGTAAAGAGTCTCTGTAAATTTTAAAGATAATCTGGGAGGCCAGCAGATGGCATAGCAGTTATGTCAGTAGACTCTCACATAGCCGACCACAGTTCAAGTCCAAATGTTTCATATATGCTTATCCTCACTGTGCCTAACTCCCTTGCATATCACCCATACATATAGTCTCCCCAAATAGCTTGATTACCCCAAATTGGCAGTTCAAATATATTAGTCCCAAGAAAACAAATTTCTGTGACTTCTACTACTGACCACTAGAAGATCCAGGTGACTAAGTGTTTTACACAGGAGTAAACTTTATCCCTGGGCTTTTAAAAACATCAAGTGCTGACTCTATAGCCTGTTGGTTAAGGCAATTACATCCCACATGGGCAACCAAGAGGTTCGAGTCCTGGATTCAGCGGTTTGAGACACACACCAGGCACATGTGTATGCATGCCCAAAATCTCAAAAAGAAGGGAGAGATAGAGAAGGGATTGTAGTGTAACCATTCCCCATGGTAGGGGTGTTTTATCTTCTTTCTTTATGTTTTTCTCTGGCAAGTACAAGATCATTACCATGAAACGCAATGGTCACTGGTTAAACCTGAAGTATGGTCAAGGTGTTGGGTGTCAAACCTGATCCCTAAGTAATACTAACAATGGGAGGAGATATAAACTCCTTTGAACCTTTATCCCTTCTGTTAGTGAAGATCATGCTTGTGATAACAAAATTCCAAATGGTGGTCATTTATAATCTGGAAAAAAACATAATTCAATAAAATGACATGCCAAAAAGTGAACCATGAAAAAAAAATAAATAAATGATACAATGGTATAAGCTGAATCTCGCCTGAACATGGCGTTTTGGACGTCTTGAACATGCCCGTCTTCCTAGCTCCACACCGTTGAGCAAACCCCTATGATGTTTGGGCATCATGAAATAAAATAGCCCCCATCCCACATCTCCCAAAGGCAGCTGAAACCCTTTCTTTCCATCATTTGTGTTAGAGTTTCATGAAACTTTAAAACTCAAATAATTTTACGCATGAGGAACAGATTCAGAAAACAGTATCTCACACAAGGCCACACAGCTCTCCAGAGCCTATGTTCAAATAGAAACTCACTTCTTCTTTTGACTTTAAGGTCACTGTTTATACTACTAATGCCTAAAAAAAACAAAACAAGTACATATTGGAAAAAAAAATTTTTTAAGAGAGATTTTTGCTATAGGAAACATGTGCTCGCCAGAGAGACAGAGACAGAAAGTGAGAAATCACCCCTGGGGGGATGGCCATGCCACAGTCCCTTCTCCTCTGTTCTCCTCTCAGAATTTTGGGCACACACTCTCACACACCCAGCATGAGTTTTAAGATGCTGGGTTTGGGACTTGAACCACAGTTGAGTACGCAAGTCCAGTGACATAACCATTAAACCGTAATCTGATGATCCCAACACCTTGAAATTTTTAAATATCATTTGTATTTTCCGTAAGAACTTCCTGGAAAGGAAAGGGATAAACTTAGTAGGAAATGCATGATTCTCATCTAAAACATAAAAGCAAAATTTTTTGTTCTTTTAGAAAACAGCACTAGCAGAATCTTTCTACAGTACAGCAAATGTCAAAATTATCTGAGGGAAGTTATCGTAATAGTATGCTTACGTGCACAGACTATGGACCTAAACTGCAGATCTAAGCATCCTGGGTTCAAATCTCAGGCACACCATTCCTACTGCTACCCCTTTTGTCTATTTCAGTTTCCTAACCTGAACTACAGTGATAAGAACAGAAGGACCTACTTCAGCATGTTACTAGGAGAATTATGTACGTTCTTATACATCTGGTTGATAGATTATTTCTGGAACTTAGTAAGTATTTAATAGTTAATAGTTAACAGTAAAGCTGTTAACTATTGGGCCAGCAGGTAACGTGGGACTTAAAGAGCTGGATCTCACATGGCTAACTTCCCTGTTCAAGTCCCAGGCCTGGCAGCTTGAAAGAAAACACTATAGGCATGCGTGTGTGTGTGCATGGTCAAAGTCCCAAAAGGAGAATGGAGGAGAAGGAACTGCAGTATGGCCATCCCACTGTGGGCTGATTTCTCACTTCTGCCTCTCTCTGGCAAATATATGAGCCATGTGGCAAAAATCTAAAGAAAAACAAACAAAAGAAACCACTTTTTAACTATTTTTATCATGGAGGGAGGTGGTATAGACCTAAAGAGAAAAAATGGTGAAAGGAAGATCCAGTCATTGTTTATGTGTGTTCTGTTCACTGCCTCGTATTTTAAAATGTACTGTTTTTAATTGATGAACATGGTATACATCTGTTATGTACAACCCACTGTCTTTCAATATATATTTATTGGCTAACTTGAGGTAATTACTCCACATAGTTATCATTTTAGAGGTTTCAATTCATCCATGGTCAAATAACTTGTTCTGCTACAGAATTATTAATTTTTGATGAAGTGCAATTAATCATTTTATTGTGATCATTCTGGGAGTCCCAAAAATACATATTGTTGAAGTTTCAGAAATGCTAACAAGGACTCTTGACAATTAAAAAGCAATTTTAAAAAGCCAGCAACTGGCATGGCGGTTAAGGCACTGGACTTCCATACAACAGACATGGTTCAAGTCCAGGAACTGGTGGCTTGAAAATCATACTGTGAGCACATGTGCCCAGCATTCCAAAATGGGATTGCAGCACGGCCATCCCTCATGAGGGGTGATTTCTTTTCCTCTCACTCCCTCTCCTGTGAGCACATGTGCCCTCTGGCAAAAACCTTAAAAAAAAAAAAAAAAGCAATGAAAGGAAATACAATCACGGCATGAAATAATACAAACACATCCTTGCCCAATGGCCCTTGCATAGTAATTCTGATGTAATTCTGCTCCAATTTGTATATCCCAGCCACCTCCCCCTACATCATCCTGACTGAAGCATCCTACTCCTAACACCGGGAGAAAGAAGATCACATGAGTGTCAGAACTAGTTCTCAACCAGCAGATAGTGTAATGGCTAGGTTGCTGGACTCCCACATGCCCGACTGCACTTCAAGTCCCGAACCCGGTGGCTTCAAACTCACGCTAAGCGCGTGTGCATGCGTGCCCAAAATAAACCCAGGGGGAGGGGGCGTGATTTCTCGCTTTCTATTTCTCTCTCTGTCAGTCTCTCCCTGGTGAGTGCATGTACCCTACAGTAAACATCTCCCGCTGAAAAACAAACACCAAACAACAGGTCCTCCGCAGAAACTCCTTTCTGCACTCATTATTGTAGGGTGTCTGGAGGCTACCAGTTAGAGAAGCCTGGAGAGACACCACTAGGGAAATTAGCAATCAGGTTTTCAGCAAATACACAGCAGGCTCAGGGGTAGCTTGTTAGAAGAGGGCACGCAGGCCAGCAGGTGGCATGTGGTTAAGGCCCTGGATCCCACATGGCCTACTCTGTTGTACAGTTCTGGACCCAGAGGCCTGAAAACTCACTAGGCTTGTGTGTGTGTGTATGCCCAAAATCCTGAAAGAAGAATAGAGGAGAAGGGACTTCGGTGTGGCCATCCCCCTTGGGGAATGATTTCTCACTTTCCCCCTCTCTCTCTGGCACTCACACCCACACTGTGGCAAACAAAAAAAAAAAATCTAAAAAAGTTTTCTTTACTCCTCGTATCCAGATCTGCTGGGATTAACCAAGATCCTTGGATGCATGATGTTCTCAGTAAAGTTTCTCTTTCTTCCAAGAGCAAGAGGCACAGACAGACAGACAGACAGACAGCACTCCCTACAGTGTCTTGATACCATGACCCACTGTCAGCTTCAGCCACCCCTAGAGCGTGGGCACGCATGTGGCTAGCAGCCTCCGCAGTCTTGGGACATGCACCCGGAACATTCCCACATGGATCAGAAGAGTGTCACTTCTTACTAGCGTCAATTGCGTCACATCACTCACCAACTGCAACTTTGCTTTCATGGCCACTCATTGCCTATGGAGTAAAAAGCCTCCCACAATGTGACCTCCACGCAATATCCTCCCTTTGCCTCCACCATGCTCCCACACAACACCTCCACTCCAAAGTTCTCCTGCTTTCTAACCTTCATTTGTGCCATTGCTTTCTTCCAGTTGCAACTCCCTTGCCTCCCCTTGCCCCCACTGTGAACTCCTGACTTGGTCCTATTTTTCAGCCTAAATCACTATCTCCTCTTTGATGAATCTTTCTTTTTATATCCCTTAGATTCTACTTTCCTTTCCGCAGCCCTCTTTCCTTGAAATTAACCGTCCTCGTTTTTGTATTCCTACAATGCTTCTCAACGCAATGAGCATGGCCTTTTATTAAACTGTATTATAATATTTATCTCCCCGAACAGACCGTAAGTTCAATTAGGGAAAATAAGAGTGCTCTTTCTTCACAGAGCCTGGCACCCTCTGTGCTTAATAGGTTGTTTGCAATTTCTACAGTAATTGTTCATTGCTTTTCTACAGTCTCTGTCCACCTCATGGGCCAAGAGGTAGGTAAACCAACAACCCCACCCACCCCAGGCAGTTTCAAACCTAGCATCCAAGAAGAGAAAGAACAGTCTATCTGTAAAATGAAATATAAACCATCCTTTTCCTTCAAAGGAGTCTCCACTGTGTGCAAAGCCTAAGGAGTAAACACACGCACACACACACACAAACACACAGATACACACACATGTGCTAGCCTCCAGGAGCTGAGATAGCACACAGGTGGGGGAACTAGCAGTTAGCGTAATGGCTATGTCGCTGGACTCCCACGTAGTCGACCACGGTTTGTGTCCCGGACCCGGTGGCTTAAAACACACCGGGTGCGTGTGTGTGCGTGCCCAAGATCCTGAGAGGAGAATGGAGGAGAAGCGATTGCGGCGTGACCATTCCTCCTGGGGGGGTGATTTCTCACTTTCTGTCTCTATGTCTCTCTCTGTCTGTCTGGCGAGCACACACGCCCTATAGCGAAAACCTCTCCAAAAAAAAAAAAGATAGCACACAGGTGGTAAGTCACAAGGCAGAAAACGCTGCTAACACTGGCTGAAGCTGTGGTACAGATGACAACCGCTCTCGGAGACGTTCTCTGAGGAGGGTGGTGGTCAGCAAAGTCTTCCCAGAGGCACCGGAATCTTCAAACTGGGATTTGAAGAACTGTATCTATCATTTAGGTGCTGAGAAAAGAAAAGCATTCTAGATTTGCTAAAGAAGAATGGGAGGAGAGAGAGAGAATATCGTGAGACCAAAAGTGGAGAAATGTGAAGTTTTTTAGGAGGATTATTAAAGAGTTGGATTGCTGGAACAGATAGGAGGGCATGGGACACAATGCTGGAGGCCTGAGTAAGCAGCATCCAGGCTGAGAGACCTGGGTTTGACACTGTAAAGGCACTATCCAAAGTGAGATTTGCAGAGTGACGGCTCTACCAGTTGCTGTTAAAGGGGCTGAGACAGGTGTTCATAGTTAAATCAGTGTGCAAAAATGAAAAGACTGACCATTCTATCTCACTTCTGCAGAGAAGCAATGCGCACCAGAGCGTTAAAGGCGCTGAGAAGGTCTGCAGTACGAAGCCCCATGTACCACTGTACTTCCTCGTATTGCAAAATTTTTGTTTTGAAAGCTGAATTAGAAAAATGCAGAGCTCCAAGGAACACAGGGTACTAAAATAAAGTTCACATTTTTAAAAGTGTAGACCACAGAGTTAACAAAATGAAGAAGACAACACAGATGGAGCTGGAACTGGGAACGGGAAAGAGAGAAAGGTGTGAAGAGAAGTGAAAATTCTCTGAGGAATTATAAAGTCGAAGTCGGAAGTGACTGAGGCACTTGTCCATAAACTTTTCCACTGTTCGGTGGGATTTCTATGAATTTCTACCAAGCCCATTTCCTGTTAAGTCCAGATATAACTGCGTAAACCTTTAAGAGCAAAGGAGGAAAAAAAAAAACCCTGCAAAAAGCAATCTGCAGGGAAACAGGTATAGATCCTTTTTATATAGTATAGATCCCTGCATATCATAATCCAAAATCAAAGCCATGCGCAGTTTAGAACACTTCTCTTTTAAACCAGATAAGACTAGCTCCTGTTTTGAAATCCTCAACTCCCCTACCACGATGCTAATGGAAATGCTGTGAGTTCAAAGGGCAAAGTAATTAACATTAGCGTTCAGAACGGGAGTGGATTTAAGATTTTCAACACTTCGAATCTCCATTCATCCGGGTTCTTCATTCTAAGCATATGGAAGTGCTTTACAAATGGTGTTTCTAATCCCTTCGCACAGAGAAGAGATTCAGGCTCAGAAAATACTTGCACTCTTTCAAGACACCATTTAGTCAACACTGCATAGCAGCTCTCTGGACTGACGTTTTCCAAATGGCATTTGCGAAACTTGCCCTCCTAGAGATCTCTGCAGATGCTACACATGAAACGGAGTTCTGTGGCCCCATGAGGAGGCGTCTGTGACACCGGTTAGCCTTCTGGTGTGTACCCGGATGGTGGTTACACAGGTGTGTGAACACTGGGATCATTTATGGAGCTTTAAACTAGTATTTGGGCTTTAGGGTCCTGATTTAATCTACAGTGGTAGCTGGTGTCGGGTCCACACAATCATGAACCAATGCATAATGCTAGCTATTTCTGGTTCTGAGGACCCACAAGGAGCCCTACGCTCTGCCAGGCCCTTCATGTACACTGCTGTACTGCATCCCAAGACATCCCTCCACGTGGTCACCACCATTCACTGGACAGATGAAGAAACTGAGGGGTGAAGAGAACATATCATTTGTTCACAGTCACACAACTGGTTAAGCAAAACTGGGATCTCAAGCCAGTGTGTTCTATCTACAAAAGCCACATGTGTTCTATAACCATGGTCTGGAACTCAGTTCAAAGTCAGAAGTGCCATTGTGAGACATCCTTCTCCTTCTCCATACCCTTCTCTACCTGGAGGCTCTCACGGGCGAAGAGTGGCTGAATGCTCCCTGATCCTCTGCACATTCCTGAGTACCTCTGAGCACCTCAGTGGGATGACCTTCACCTCTGCATCGAACACGTCAGAAACGACCTAATCTGACACAACGACAGTGAGCGGAAAGAACACTGCCCACAGGGCAGAGGTGAGGCCTGCCACGGTTGGAGGGCAGTCCACTCTCACCCAGGGATTCCCTGGACTCCTAAGGTGGGAACAGCTCCTTTTCTGATCTGAGAGGTCCCAGCTGCTCCTGAATGTGAAATCTGACCAGGTTCTGGTGTTTTCTCCACGTCACTGAGAACTTCTTTGGAAGAAATAGCCCCTCTTGTTAGGAGGGATCTGAGGAGCAAGCTGTAGTGGGGAGAAGTTACGCTTTGCTATTTCTTCCCCCAAAAAACCACCTGCATCGCTGGATTAGTATAACGTAACAACAACTGGAAAGGATTTGTTTCTCCAAACAGTCACCTTAGAGCGGTTAGAACGCTGCCAAGATCTAATCCCTTAGCGGCGACTGACGGGGGCACTGACAAGTTTCTGCAGGAACACGCCTGGCAGGCGGGTATGTGGGAAAGGCCCGTCCTGTACCCCAGCAAGCTCTCCTGGAAATGAAATGGTTTGCTTTTCCTTCCACGTGTCTGACAGATCCCCCAGTTTCTATGGGGTTTATTATGAAAGTGTCAGGCTCTATCAGAAATTTGATGGCAGCCATACATTATCAAATAAATAAAAAGAACACTCTTTTGTCCTATCTTTGAAGTTTTCTTAAGTTACTCTGAATAGCATCTCCCTCTGCCAAGTTTCCTGTTTCTTGCATAATGAGAGACTTTCTAATTAGCATATCACAAATATTCCTGATCTTCTTTACAAGTCCTGATACATTTTTAAATGTTTCTTTTAAGGTACATCAGGATTTTTCACACTTTATAAAGAGGTAGGAGAATTAAAATGATGTGTCAGCTCAATGTTCCTTTTTTCTTTCCCATTTTTTGCTTTTTAAGGTTTTTTTTTTCTATAGAGTACATGCACTCACCAGAGAGAGAAGAAAAGAGAAGGAAAGTGAGAAAGCACCGCCCCGGGGGGATGATCACGCCACAACCCCTTCTCCTCCATTCTCTTCTCGGAATTTTGGGCACGCACACACACGCATTCGGCGTGTTTCTCAATCTGCCAGGTCTGGGTCTTCAACTGCGCAGTAGGCTATGTGGGATCCAGCCACCTTAACCACCATGCCACCTAGCAGGCCCCTTTTTTTGCTTTACTCTTTTGTCTTCCCTCCCTCTCTCTTTCGCTCCCTCTCCCGCACAAACACTAGCTAGCTGCAAGAATAGTGGAGAGGTCACAGGACTGAAACCCAGGAATGCTGGGTTGAGGTTTTGGCTGTGCCACTAATTAGCTGTGTCATTTTAGGCAAATTGCTCCACCTTCGAGAGTCTTTCTTTTTCTGTGTAATGATGAGGTTGGCCAGATGAAAAGGCCCTCACCGTTTAAAACAATATGATTCTATTTGTGAAGCTTAAACAATTCCTGTCTCCTTACTCAAAAACTAGAACAAGTTATTTTCCTTGATTTAAAAATTCACAGTGAAGTACATCCAAAATAGGTATAGACATCAGTTAAAAGAAATGTGATTTTTAAAGGAACACAGAGACTTACTTGCAGAATTCTATATTATCTTTAAGCAGCAAAAAGGTTTTTCTAGAGAAGTATAGTCATATTTTTGACTAGCTCTAATATGTTCACAAGTATGTAAATACAGACATACTCTTTTTTATTAATTGATTTATTTATTTTTAGATTTTTGCCACAGGGTGCATGTGCTAGCCAGAGAGAGACAGAGAGAAGGGGAGAGAGACCAGTGCAAGGGGCCGCTGAGAAATCACTCCCCAGGGGGATGGCCATGCCACAGTCTCTTCTCCATTCTCCTCCTGGGACTTTGGGAATGCATGCACTCATGCCCAGCGTGATTTTCAAGCCACCAAGCCCAGGACTCAAACTGTGGTTAGCCATATTGGAATCTAGCACCTTAACCACCACTACCTGCTGGCACCAACACTCACATATTCTAATCTGCCTTTTAGATCAGTGAATATAACTGACACGAAGTAATTATAATATAAAGAATATCTGTAATGAGTCAGCCTTGTGGCCTAGTGGTTAAGAAAGCCAGATGCCATATGGCTGACTGCAGTTCAAATCCTGGCTCTGGTGACTTTAGAACATGCCAGGCCCATATGTATATGCTCAAAGTCCAAACGAGATGGAGAAATGGAGGAGACAGGATTGTGGTGATTGTCCAGACAGGACTGTGCCCCACTGGAGGTACTTTCTCCCTTTCTCTCCCTGTCTGTCTGTCTCTGGCAAGTGTATACACCCTCTGACAATTAAAAGGAAAAAATACTATTATAAGGAAAATAAAGTCAAAGTTTTATAGTCTTTGATATACTAAGAAAAATTAATTTGGTTAGCAAGATAAAATTATTCAGATGGCCTCAATGACATCTGGTTTCAGGATTTGAACTTGTAATATCAAAAGCATAAAAATACAGAAACTTCTCTCGATGGCAATTATGAGGGTCATAATGGCCTTACATGCTTACTCAAAGCTTTCAGGGTGGCTCAGGTGGATGGGATGTTCCAGGAAAGGCCCTTTATTCCCTGGACCTGCCATCTCTTTATTGCCACAGCCACACCAACAGCCTCAGTAACACCCACAATCTGGGCCCTGCCTTCCTCGGGCTGCTCACGTTTCCCCATTCTGTAGCCTTCCTGTCCCTATGCATCCTGCCCACCTGCACCTGACTGCCAGGTCGCATCCCCTCCGATCAGTGCCAACCAAGCTCCATAAATGCATGTCACACCACAAGGCCAGCTCCAACGTCACCCCAGTCACAGCCCTTTTACGGAGGACCCTGCACTATGATCCTGCTGTGTCTGTCTGTGTACATGGCTGTCCCCAGCTCTCAGGGCAGGAGGAGCATAAGCTCAGGGGTCTTTGGTCACTTATGTTATCCCAGAACCTGGCAAGCATGTGATACCCAGTGACACCAGAGAGAGTGACTGGACCAAGAAAGAAGCAAGGTAGCAAGCAGGGCACTGTAGGATTCCAACAACTCTCCCGCCATGTCCCCCAGGCCTGCCATCCTGAAAGATGTGTGGCACACGGTGCTAACATGACCACCAAATAGCAGCTCTCACTCCAGACAAGGGAAGGAGTACTGAAGACTGACAAGGTCAGAACATGAGTCCTGCATAAAGAGAAAGAGGAGGGTGGGTGTGCAGGGGGACAGCAGGAAGTGCCTATGTTTCTTCAGAAGAATGGCAAGACCAAGCAAGTTTTCAAAAATTACCTAGCAGTGGGTCAGTCAATGACATGGTGGTTAAAGAGGTTGGATCTCACATGGCTGGCTGCACTGTTCAAATCCTGGACCCAGTGGCTTGAAAAACACTCTGGGTCCGTATGCATGTGTGCCCAAAATCCCAAAAGGAGAGTGGAGGAAAAGGGACTGTGGTGTGGTCACCCCCCTGGGTTGGGGGGGGCTTCCTCACTTTCTCCATCTCTATCTATCTCTCTTTCTCTCTCTGGTGAACACACAAACCCTACAGTAATTTTTTTTAATAATAAAAAATAGGAACCAGCAGTTGGCATGATGATGTCACTGGACTCCCACATGGCCGACTGCAGTTCAAGTCCCAGACCCAGCAGATGTGCATGTGTGCCTAAAATCCCAAGAGGAGAATGGAGGAGATGAGACTACAGCATGGCCATCACCCCTGGGAGGTGATTTCTCACTTTATGTCTCTCTGTCTCTCCAGCAAATACATGTGCCCTATAGCAAAAATTCCTCAAAATAATAGTAATAATAATAAATCAAAGTTACCTAGTGGTGGTGTACACAATGCATGAGAATGATATACAGATTGGGGCAAATTATTTCAGATTACCACACCCATAAAAAATCATTACAAATACTAGAAAGAGCAATTATATAGGTTATAATGTTCGAAAAGTAAGTTACAAAAACAATTTAGATAATATAATCATGATTCCTAGGCTATTTCTCACATTTGTATACATGAGAATATTTAGAGAGAGAAATACCATGGAAAAAGTCTAGAAGGATAACTATCAAAGCCTTTATAGGGATGTTAACTGAGTGAAGAAATACCTGATTCCCCCTTCCTTCCTTCTTTCTTGCTCTCTTTATCTGTATTTTCTGATATTTTTCTAACATAAACATAAACTGCTTGGGTAATTTTTATTTACTTATTTTTATTTTTAGATTTTTGTGCTCCAGGGAGACAGTAAGAGGGAAAATGAAAAAGCACCAGCCATGGGGGATGACCACACTGCAATCCCTTCTCCTCCATTCTCCTCTCAGGATTTGGGGCATGACGTACCTGCACCCAGGATGTTTTTCAAGTCACCAGATCCAACACTTAAACCAGGGAATCAGACATGTGGAATCCAGCACTTTTACCATCACAACACTCCTGGCCCATCACTTGGGTAATTTTTTAAAAATCTCCTCTGAATAAATAAGTAGCTCAGTTATAAATATGAAATAGTGCAGGAATGAGGAGGTGAGGATTTGGCCGTGTCAGTGACTATGGGAAGAGACAGTAGAAAGCAGAATTGAGAGCAAGCACAGGAGAAGAGCTGACAGAAGTGAGTGGCTGACTGGGTGAGGAATTTATGGGAAACCAGAAATCTAGTGTGACTCCCAGGTTTCCAACCTAAATAAGGCGGGAAATACTGGTGATACTGCCAAAAGTGAGGCAGATGGAGGGCAGTTAGCTGGAAAGGATCATGGGTTTACTGGTATAGGTGGTTGGTTTGAGGTGGTGACAGGTCATCGGAGAGACTGAAGGACAAGAGAAAGATTAGGACTCAAGGGAACTACAGGTTTCAAAGCCAGGTTAGTTGCTCCTCCGCAGGGTCCCAGAGGAGCCTGTACTTCCCCTAGGTGGCGCCTTTGAGGCTATTCAGAGATGGCCTGTCTACCTGTCTCTCTTCTTTGCTCAATGCTAGAGAGACTCCAGGAGGCAGGGAATCATTGGTCTTGTTCATTGCTCCACCCTCCAATGCCTGAACCAGTACCTGATGTATGGGGGACGCTCAATAAATGTTTGAGATAGGAATCAGTGGATCCTCTAGAGTGATGACTTAAGTATGGATGGGTGAATGGTCATCTTCTGAGGGAGAGAATCAGGAGACAGGTGGATTAATTTGTGGGGAATACCCACAGGGCATGGGAGGGAGCAGAACCACCAACAGTATAGACTCAAACAAGGACAGTGCAACTTTCCAGAAACCAAGAAAGAGAAGATGCAAAACAGAACGACGACCACCATGGCCAAGAGCTGAAGGAGATAAAATTGATGAAAAAAAAAAAAAAGGTCATCAATTACTAGGTTGCTCATAATTCAGGGAAGAATAATTTCAGAACCATGGGAAGGAGACCAACTTGACTGCTAGAGGTAAGAGGTAAGAAAATAGAATGGGGGCCAGCAGGTGGCATAACAGCTAAAGCACTGGACTCCCATGTAGTCAACTGCAGTTGTAGTCCCAGACTCACTGGCTTGAAACTCACGCCAGGCGTATGTGCATGCATGTCCAAAACCCCAAGAGGAGAATGGAGGAGAAGGGATTGTGGCATGGCCATCCCCCAGGGAATGATTTCCCACTTTCTGTCTCTCTCTCTCTCTTTGGTGAGTCTCATACCCTACAGCAAAAATCTCTTTAAGAAAAAAAAATAGAATGAATGAAAGTAGAAGGGTCTTTTACGTTTTTAAGTTGTGTGATGAGGACGTATAGTAACATAGCTCAAGGAGAAGCTGAGTCAGGACAGACATTCACATCCAGAGACTACACGTGGAGGCACAGCATCTAGGACACAGCGGCAGGAGTCAGCTTGTCTGGGATAACCACTCATACAAGGCAGAGGATTACCCTTGAGAAGGCAGAGGAAGGCTTGTTTGATCTCCCTGTCCCCTCAAACCCCTGCGGCACTCCCAGCCTATACCACACAATTTAGCTCTAATTACACACTCCCATCACTCATTGCTGCTTCTATGTCTTTCTCTCATCACTTAGACGGCACAGACCAAATCATCGGGACTTTCCACAGTAAACTCTCCATCAGATTGGGTAGCGGACTGTTGCAATCCCATAGGCTAAGTGCCAAAGAGAATAAAGCTGCAGACATTAATATGTACGCAGTAATTAAAGCAGATACTTCTGCTAAAAAGACCATTTTTAAAGTAACACCTTGACATCTTCCTTCCCTTTGTCTCTAACAGCAAAACATCACATTATTCTTGGGCAAAGAACTTATCAGCCCCCAGGATCTGTTCCAGCCAACTGCAAAGCGATGTCCACATGGCCCCTCTTCCCAGTAGCTGCAAGTCATCCAGGGACAGTGGTTGAGGGCAGTGACTGCTTTCAAACAAGACTTCTGCAGGCAGATCCCTGGGATCCTTCAGTCCGACGGAGACTGATACCCTGGGACTATGTCCAGGATCTCAGTACAGACTTAGGACACTTCTGAGAGGTATATCCTTGCAGCCTGACTCTCCTAAAACCCTTCAGGGAGCCCCCAGAGAGGCCAGGAGTGAAACCTTAGTCTGGAAGCTGACACAGAGGAGACCCTCTGAGGCAGCTGCTGGTTTCAGCTTTGCTGGCCCTGCTCCTGACCCGGACTGCAGCAGCTGAGACCAGAGCATTCCCAGAATTTGTGTGAAGGCTGAGGACGCCTATCAAAGTGGCACCACTAGGCAGCTAGAATGCCAAATGTCACTTCAAAAAGAAGGCAGAATGGAAGTGAGGGGCTCCCATTTGCCTTCCATTCACACACTTCCAGACAAATCATTAACATTCCTCAACACATAATTCCAACCATCCCTTCCGCTGAATGAGCCCTTTTCGCCTGCTCACCTGTACATCATGATGGGAGAAATCGACGACGCCTACTTGGTCCACATGTTTTGGAAGTTATAAGGTCTTTATCTATACATTTTCAAAAGTATGTCCTAAACCCATTTATAATTACTTTTGCAAAAGATTTTCCCACACTTAGATATTTTCAAAATGTATGCTGAAGGTATGATCATTAGTTTTTCTTCAGTAATGAGTTTGGATTTCCAAGTTCCTCTTGCCACAAGTTACACTTTCCAGTAAGAAAACATGAACATGTGGAAATGATAGGAACATTTTTAGGACACTGGGGCCCATTTAATGTATTGAAGCAATAATTTATCAAATAGGACCCAGGAGTCCAGAAAGCCTCATGGCCCCTTTAACATATGTCTAAATTACTCCCTCAGGACTAACCAAGGAACTGTAAGAATCTGCATCATTAATTAAAGAAAATGAATGTCCTGCACTAAGATTGGGGTATCCCTTAGTAGGGGGACCTGAATACATGATTTCATCGCAAAGTGACCAGAGGGGATGAAACATTTTCAGAACTAAACACTTAAACTATAACGCGTGTGATTCAACTTACTGCAAAGCTAGTGTCCAACAGGTGTGGAAATTAATTCTGGTATTTCCACCCTCCCCTGTTTCAATTTGGCCAAATACTCTGTAATGTGTTATTCTGTCCATTTTAGGCAACCAAAGAAAAGTACTGGCGTGAAGAATGTCTCTCTGAAACATCAAAATTTCAGGGCTTTACAAGGAATAAGAAATATACCCATGGAACATTTTATATCCAAGAGACTAGACCAAATATCACAGATCTAAGATTTTAATGTCGCCACATTAGACAAGAATTGCCAAGTATTATACTAAATTCAAATAAACCATAAAAAAAGATCCCGTTTATAAACAGTCTTCCATATGTGTTGGATAAAAAAGCACTATGACAATTAATTGGTTGACGTCCACAACCTGCCATTAATTGCTGTTTTCAAGTTAAAATGACTCCATTAAATTTTATTTTCAGGGCTCTATATCCAACTCATTTATAAGAAAATTTCTATTTCTCAATGAGATCTTGAATGATTTACCTAATGTTGCCATTGACGTAAGATACAACTCTATTTTTATGTACACATCTGATTTATTTTGAAATCTGCATCCATTTTTTTATGAAAAATAATAAACTCACTGTCCTGGTCCTGATTCCTATGAATCTAGTTTTTCAAGGGCTAGGGTTTATAAGTTCAGATCTAATATTTCTGAACAAATATAAGCCCTGAATAAGACATACACATGCATGCATGCACCTGACATATGATCTGCAACTTTTATAGTTTTTGTTTAGTCTCTATCTACGAGTTTCGACTGGAAGGAATCAACTATGGGCTCAAGTTATAATGTCAAATAATCAAACACGGGCAAAAAATGCATCTAATGCTATTTAATGCAGGCTCATCAGAAAGCACTTTCTCTTGAATAATAAATATTAAACCCCAAGATCTATAACCATGATAAAAAAAAATAATTCATTACTCAAAAACACTTACACGTGTTTCATGATGACCTTTCGACAAGTTTCTGGAAAGAACGCCAAAACACATTTTAGAACAATCTGAAATTGGAGAGCAATTTACAAATAATTCTACATTTGCAGAGAAATCATGAAAGTATCAAGGGCCGGAATAGTAAAGGTTTACAGCAGTGATATCTCCCACAAGGGGCACACAACTCCTGCAGAAGTTCCAGCTTTCAGACAAATGAACTATTAGTGCCACTGTCGCCAGAAAAAAAAAATAATAATAATAATAAATTGTCAGGTTTTATGAAGTATGATATTTAAAAATTCAGACCAATTTCTGAGTTTCTTCCATTTAACAACACACCCCAGAGTTCAATATACTTACTCTGCAGTCTGGGTCCTGGTTTCTGGTTTTTGCGAGGGGTCTGTAAAATGTACAGATGGTAATAATCTGTGGCTTACTTCAAATCCTGACGACTGCGGCTTTTTATTCTCTTGATTTCCTTTGGTGCCAAAGATGTCGTTCTAGTCCAGAGTTACCGCATGTTAAGTGAAACTGCTGTCAACATTTTATTACATTCCGCATTTCGGGTTTCCTGATAGCTAACTCCAACATTAAAGATAGCTGTGCTCTGTATATTTTTCAATCCTCTTTTTTTTTTTCTTTTTCCCTCCAAGGAAAGGTGTGGGCTCTCCGAAAGCAGCCCAGAGATTTAAAGTTGTACTTTTCCAGACTGTATTAAAATAAATCCCAATGCAATACATTTCGACCTTCAGACATTTTTTTTTTTTCCTCTTCCCTGGTTGCTCTGGCTGTGTTAATTTTCCCACACTCTCCTGTAGTGGTGAAGGACTTGTCTGGGCAAGTAAGATAACACTTGGGCAGGAGATTAAAAACCCACACTGAAGTCATTAAGGACCTGCAGGGCTGGGCCCTGAATCCACTCAGCACAGTCTCCCAACATTGTCACCTGGACTTGAAAAGCAACCGGAAACGCCTAACAACAGAGACAACTGTGTTCTGGCACTTCCAGGATCTTGAACCACCTGTATTTTATGTAACAACAGAGTCCTTCGACTTAGATGCTAGAACAAAGGGGAAATACCTTGCTTCATTTCACCTCACCTTGAATTATGTGAACTGTGGACCCCCTACTGAGGTCTAGAACCAGGTGAGCAGAAGGTTCATTTTGTCCAAAACGGTTCCAGTGTGTAATTATCCCTAATGCTGTCTTTCACTCTCAAAAGTGTCACAGTGTCATCAATAAATTACTTAGATACATCATCTATAGCTTTGACCTCAGTTCTAGAAAGTTTTGTGGGTTTTTTTTAACATTTGCCACCTATGGTTGAAAAATGGTTGGCCCCAAACTCCCAAAGTTCAGGTTCAAATAACAACCTAGCCATTTTAACAGATAAGAATTTACAGCTTTCTTCTATCTGTTACTTACACTTAGGCACTCTGACACCAACTTGTGAATCCATTAATTTTATTATAGAGATTTTTAAAATTTTATTTATTATTATTATAAAATTCTATAGGGCATGAGTGCTCACCAGAGAAAGAAAGTGAGAGAGAAAGACAGAAAGCAAACTGCCAGCTCCATGACTTGAACCACGGTCAGCCATGTGGTAGTCCAGCACCTTTCTCACTACGCCACCTGTCTATTACATAGAAGTTCCTTTTCCTGGGACCAGCAGTTAGCATAATGGCTATGTCGCTGGACTCCATGTAGTTGCGTCCCGGACCCAGTGACTTAAAACTCATGCCGGGCGCGTGTGCGTGCGTGCCTGCCTAAGATCCCGAGAAGAGAATGGAGGAGAAGGGAATGCGGTGTGACCATCCACCCTGGGGCGTGATTTCTCGCTTTCTGTCTCTCTGTCTCTCTCTGTCTTTTTGGTGAGCACACACACCCTATATCAAAAACCTCTCAAAAAAAAAAAACTTTTTTCTTATTAAGATTTTAATGTCGCCACATTAGACAAGAATTGCCAAGTATTATACTAAATTCAAATAAACCATAAAAAAAGATCCCGTTTATAAACAGTCTTCCATATGTGTTGGATAAAAAAGCACTATGACAATTAATTGGTTGACGTCCACAACCTGCCATTAATTGCTGTTTTCAAGTTAAAATGACTCCATTAAATTTTATTTTCAGGGCTCTATATCCAACTCATTTATAAGAAAATTTCTATTTCTCAATGAGATCTTGAATGATTTACCTAATGTTGCCATTGACGTAAGATACAACTCTATTTTTATGTACACATCTGATTTATTTTGAAATCTGCATCCATTTTTTTATGAAAAATAATAAACTCACTGTCCTGGTCCTGATTCCTATGAATCTAGTTTTTCAAGGGCTAGGGTTTATAAGTTCAGATCTAATATTTCTGAACAAATATAAGCCCTGAATAAGACATACACATGCATGCATGCACCTGACATATGATCTGCAACTTTTATAGTTTTTGTTTAGTCTCTATCTACGAGTTTCGACTGGAAGGAATCAACTATGGGCTCAAGTTATAATGTCAAATAATCAAACACGGGCAAAAAATGCATCTAATGCTATTTAATGCAGGCTCATCAGAAAGCACTTTCTCTTGAATAATAAATATTAAACCCCAAGATCTATAACCATGATAAAAAAAAATAATTCATTACTCAAAAACACTTACACGTGTTTCATGATGACCTTTCGACAAGTTTCTGGAAAGAACGCCAAAACACATTTTAGAACAATCTGAAATTGGAGAGCAATTTACAAATAATTCTACATTTGCAGAGAAATCATGAAAGTATCAAGGGCCGGAATAGTAAAGGTTTACAGCAGTGATATCTCCCACAAGGGGCACACAACTCCTGCAGAAGTTCCAGCTTTCAGACAAATGAACTATTAGTGCCACTGTCGCCAGAAAAAAAAAATAATAATAATAATAAATTGTCAGGTTTTATGAAGTATGATATTTAAAAATTCAGACCAATTTCTGAGTTTCTTCCATTTAACAACACACCCCAGAGTTCAATATACTTACTCTGCAGTCTGGGTCCTGGTTTCTGGTTTTTGCGAGGGGTCTGTAAAATGTACAGATGGTAATAATCTGTGGCTTACTTCAAATCCTGACGACTGCGGCTTTTTATTCTCTTGATTTCCTTTGGTGCCAAAGATGTCGTTCTAGTCCAGAGTTACCGCATGTTAAGTGAAACTGCTGTCAACATTTTATTACATTCCGCATTTCGGGTTTCCTGATAGCTAACTCCAACATTAAAGATAGCTGTGCTCTGTATATTTTTCAATCCTCTTTTTTTTTTTCTTTTTCCCTCCAAGGAAAGGTGTGGGCTCTCCGAAAGCAGCCCAGAGATTTAAAGTTGTACTTTTCCAGACTGTATTAAAATAAATCCCAATGCAATACATTTCGACCTTCAGACATTTTTTTTTTTTCCTCTTCCCTGGTTGCTCTGGCTGTGTTAATTTTCCCACACTCTCCTGTAGTGGTGAAGGACTTGTCTGGGCAAGTAAGATAACACTTGGGCAGGAGATTAAAAACCCACACTGAAGTCATTAAGGACCTGCAGGGCTGGGCCCTGAATCCACTCAGCACAGTCTCCCAACATTGTCACCTGGACTTGAAAAGCAACCGGAAACGCCTAACAACAGAGACAACTGTGTTCTGGCACTTCCAGGATCTTGAACCACCTGTATTTTATGTAACAACAGAGTCCTTCGACTTAGATGCTAGAACAAAGGGGAAATACCTTGCTTCATTTCACCTCACCTTGAATTATGTGAACTGTGGACCCCCTACTGAGGTCTAGAACCAGGTGAGCAGAAGGTTCATTTTGTCCAAAACGGTTCCAGTGTGTAATTATCCCTAATGCTGTCTTTCACTCTCAAAAGTGTCACAGTGTCATCAATAAATTACTTAGATACATCATCTATAGCTTTGACCTCAGTTCTAGAAAGTTTTGTGGGTTTTTTTTAACATTTGCCACCTATGGTTGAAAAATGGTTGGCCCCAAACTCCCAAAGTTCAGGTTCAAATAACAACCTAGCCATTTTAACAGATAAGAATTTACAGCTTTCTTCTATCTGTTACTTACACTTAGGCACTCTGACACCAACTTGTGAATCCATTAATTTTATTATAGAGATTTTTAAAATTTTATTTATTATTATTATAAAATTCTATAGGGCATGAGTGCTCACCAGAGAAAGAAAGTGAGAGAGAAAGACAGAAAGCAAACTGCCAGCTCCATGACTTGAACCACGGTCAGCCATGTGGTAGTCCAGCACCTTTCTCACTACGCCACCTGTCTATTACATAGAAGTTCCTTTTCCTGGGACCAGCAGTTAGCATAATGGCTATGTCGCTGGACTCCATGTAGTTGCGTCCCGGACCCAGTGACTTAAAACTCATGCCGGGCGCGTGTGCGTGCGTGCCTGCCTAAGATCCCGAGAAGAGAATGGAGGAGAAGGGAATGCGGTGTGACCATCCACCCTGGGGCGTGATTTCTCGCTTTCTGTCTCTCTGTCTCTCTCTGTCTTTTTGGTGAGCACACACACCCTATATCAAAAACCTCTCAAAAAAAAAAAACTTTTTTCTTATTAATATAAATCTTAAAAGTTCCACTTCTAACTTAATACAGAAAAGAGAATGCTTAAAGAATGGCTTAAAGGAATGCTCCTTTCAAGGTACAGGGTGTGGCTGGGTTGTTCAATTTAGTCATTTTGATGTATGATAAGACAGCGTCTCCCTTTCTCCCATTTGCTACATGATTAAAGAATGGAGGAGGAGGCAGCAGCATATTCTTCTTTCAATTTTTTTTCTTAAAATAAGTCTTACCAAAAAATCAGTAAGAACTATGAGGAATCATTTAAAAGTTCATGGGAAATCAATATTACGGATATAAAAATCTTTTTCCACCAAAGTGAATTCATATTTTAATTGTATTTTTCCAAGAACTTCTTTTCTTTTTTTTTTACTTGCTGGAGGGCACATGCACTCACCAGAGAGAGAGGGAGAGGAGAAAGCACCTTCACCAGGCATGGTTACAAAGCAATCTCATCTTCTACATTTCTCCCTGCTCTGGGGATTTGGGCATGCACGCACATGTGCCTGGTGTGTTTCTCAAGCCACAGGGTCCAGTAATAAACCCACACAGTTGGCCATATGGGATTCAGACTCCTTAACCTCCACAGCATCAGCCGGCCCTCCAAGAGCTTTCTCAAGTCCTGTCATCCTGGCGGATTACCCATAATGACCATAAGTGGGGATCATAAAGGCACAGCCTTGTCTTGGGGAGTGGAGGAGATGGTATTCTTCACGTTGTGTATGTGTCCTCCGAGTACACTTTTAGGTATTAGAAAATAGAGATATTGGGACCAGCAGTTAGTGTGATGGCTATGTCGCTGCTCTCACACGTAGCCAACCGCGGTTCGCATCCCAGACCCAGTGGCTTAAACTCACACCGGGCGCGTGTGCGTGCATGCCCGAGATCCCAAGGGGAGAATGGTGGAGAAGGGATTGCGGCATGGCCATCCCCCTGGGGGGGGGGATTTCTCGCTTTCTATCTCTCTGTCTCTCTCTGTCTCTTTGGCAAGTGCACGCGCCCTATAGCAAAAGCCTCTAAAAAAAAAAAAAGAAAAGAAAATATAGATATTTGGGGGACACTGGGTGTATTTAGTTAAAAATAGGAAAGAAGAATCAAGGGATCTGGGAAAATGATTCAAGGGGAATAAAATGAACTGGAAACAAATACAGCCACTTGGGGGAACGGCATCTCCTTCGACACATAAATGGAAAGGACGTGCTGAGCTCCTTGTCAATGCCCTCCGCCCGTGCCGTCTCACCCCATCGTTATCCGGGCGTGAAGATTCCAGTCTTTACTTTGAGTAGTGTTCTCTTTCCCAAGTCCCAATCTCACACCATCAATTACTAACATCTCTACCTGGGTCCCATCAACAGCTTAGACTCAAGGCATTTTAGCTTCAAAAATTATTGCTGCTTTTCTATTCCATATTTTTGATAAGGTCAACCACCCAAGCTCAATCTCCAAACTATATCATTTTCAATAAATATGACAGGCAAAAACCAGAGCCAGAAGCCAGGCACTAAGCAGGATTCTCCTTGCTCCATCTGGGCCCTGACATGGGCTCAGGGCTCCTGTTCCAGCTCCAGATGCACACGGGCTTTAGTCTACTTTGGCTCCGGGTGACACTTCTGCCTTACCCCATGACATGACCGTCTGGACATTCTGTATTTCTATCTCCTTCCTTCCCCAATAAAGATGACAGCTGCTCCAATTTTGATATGATTAAGACAGTCTTGCCAGTCCTATAAATATTATCTCCCAAGTACTTCTTGTATCGATCCTCAATGATGCCTCAGCCCCTCTTCTCCCTTCCTAACAGGGAACACCTGATCCATCTGGAGCAGGACAGTCTAATCTTTGGTTCTCAGGATCAATCCCATCCTGAAGCAGGAGGCTTTTAATCTGAGCCAGCTTCACACTAGGGTCTGGCATCAGGTAGCACTGGCTGCTGGCCCCTTCCTGAAGTCCCAGATTAGTCAAAGAGCACCTAGTGCCCTATACCCCAGCCTGCCTCCAGCCCACAAAAAAGCAGGGCTTCACCTCTGATTCCTGTTCTCAAGCTATTGTGGTAACTGCCCAGCAAATACGGCTCCTCCTTAGGTGTGGGACTCTTGCCAGTTTTCCGACTTTGCCCTGCAATGCCATTCTCCCAGCTCCAGTTCAATGCTTGGAACCTGCCAGCCCCTGCAATGCTGTTTGTACCCAGAGCGAACCAGTTGTTTAAGGTTTTGGAGATTGCCACACCTGCCAGAAACTTCTTGCCAGCTCTAAATGCAACCAAAACTTCCACTGGGCGAAAACCAGAGCGAGAAAGCAGGCACCGAGCAGAATTCTACTTCCTCCATCTGGGCCCTGACATGGGCTCAGGGCTCCTGTTCCAGCTCCAGACACACCATAGGCTTCAGTTTACTTTGGCTCCAAGTTGACGCTTCTGGCTTTACCCCTGTTACACGATGATTTGGACATTTTGGATTTCTGATTCCCATTTTTATCGCCCTTCTTCTTCAATAAAGATGACGGGGCTGCTCCAATTTCAATACGATTAAGACAAAGAAACCAGGGCCACAGGTGGCATCCTGGTTAAGGCACTGGACTCCCACATGGCCAACTGTGGTTTAAGTCCTAGACCTGACAACTTAAAACTCATGCTGGGTGCATGTGCATGTGTGCCCAAAATCCCAGGAGAATGGATGAGAAGGGGTTGCATTGTGGCCAATCCTCTGGGGAGGGGGGTGATTTGATTTCTCACTTTCCCTCTCTGCCTCTCTCCAGCAAGCACATGCGCTCTACGGCAAAAACTTCAAAAGAAAAAAAAAAAAAAAGACAAAGAAACTGCTGCAACCCTTTGGATCAGCTGCCTCTCACCCTCACCTGCATCCCTCCTGCCTATGGCAGCCATGTCCATCGCCTGCCTAATACTTACTTACCCTTATTCCTTCTCCCTGACTTGCGCAATCCTGATCCTTTGATCTCTTGGAGGCCCTTGCCGAGCCCTGAGGGCAGAATCATAAACTTGTCATGGTAATCTCTTCTTTTGGCCAGTGATTAATATAAGAGTGAGCATGTGACCTATTTATGGCTAATAAAATATAAAAAGTGTTCTGGAGATGGTTTTTGTTCATTCTAACATTTCTTTTTTTTTTTTATTTTTGGAGAGGTTTTCACTATAGGGCGCGTGCACTCTCCAGAAAGACAGAGACAGAGAGACAGAAAGCGAGAAATCACCCCCAGGAGGGATGGCCATACCACAATCCCTTCTCCTCCATTCCCTCGGGATCTTGGGTATGCACGCACAGGCGCCCGGCGTGAGTTTAAGCCACCGGGTCCAGGACACAAACCGCGGTCAACTACATGGGAGCCCAGCAACATACCCTAACTGCTGGTCCCTCTGTTCTAACGTTTCTAAAAGTCACCAGGAAAAGCCCAAATTATCTGTCTTGAATGCAGAGGAGATACGTGGAGCTGTAACAGCCATGCTGAAATCAAGAGGCAAAAGCTGAGGATCTACGAGTGCAATGACAGTGAAAGAGAAAGATGGGGCAGCAAAATTCTACCGTACTACGTTGGTATAAAGTGGACTGGAGAGGAGCGATACTGAATGACAATAGGAAATGGGGGATACTGAGGTACCTAGTCTAGATGCCTCACCTAGATGACATTATCCGAGTTCCTAACAGCATCCTTGGGCTTCTTCTCTAGCCCTTGCCTGTCCATCCCCATGGCTCTGGTAAGGTTTATTTAGCTATTATCAATACATCTATATGATTTATAAGACAAGGGCCAGCAGGCAGTGGAGAGGTTAAGGTGGTGATTCCCACATGGTGGACTGCAGTTTGAGTGCCAGTCTCGACAAACTTGAAAATCATGCTGGGTGCTTGTACATGTGTGCCCAAAATCCTGAGAGGAGAACAGAGAGGAAGGGACTGCAGTATGGCCATCCCCCCACTGCCCCCTGGGGAATGATTTCTCACTTTCACACTCTCTGTCTCTCTCCAGCAAGTGCACTCATTCTATAGGGAAAAAAAAAACAAAACTAAAAACAAAACTACATAATAGTCACACATCCATATCGACGGGCACACACTGAATAAAGATGTATTTATGACATTAAAGCACGCGTGCACAGGAGCACAGTAAATCTGCAGCAGGATGAGAGGCTGCAGTCCCAAAGCCCTGAAAAGGCATGGTCCTTTATGGGACCAGCAGTTGGCATAATGGCTATGTTGCTGGACTCCCACATAGTCGACCGCAGTCCGGGTCCCGGACCCCGCAGCTTAAACTCACACCTGGCGTGTGTGTGCGTGCCCAAGATCCCAAGAGAATGAAGGAGAAGGGATTGCGGCACAGCCATCCCCCCTGGGGGTGATTTCTCACTTCCTATCTCTCTGTCTCTCTCTGCCTTTCTGGTGAATGCACGCGCCCTATAGCATAAAACCTATCCAAAAAAAAAAGCCACAGTCCTTTAGAAAAGATCTCTTTTTGGCCATAGCCTCTCCATTCTGTCGGTTATGTTTCTGAGCTTCGCAGGCATTCGAGTTTGCAACTCTGGTGTTTAAAAACTGCTTCTAAATTAATCACACTTCTACTTAGCAACCTCAAATGATTCTCCATTTCTCAGCAAGATTTTCAAATTGAATGGCCTGGAAGATGTGGTGGGTTTTTTTTTTTCCCCCTTCTTTTTGGCCTCATCTCTATAACTTTCATGTGGCATATTCTATACTCAAGATAAAAGTAACCATGACCACCATTCCTATTCCCATCTCCCCTTACATATTCCACCTGGGTAAAGTTTTTTTGGGAGAGGTTTTTGCTATAGGGTGCGTGCACTCACCAGACAGACAGAGACAGACAGAGAGACAGAAAGTGAGAAATCATCCCCCAGGGGGGATGGCCACGCCACAATCCCTTCTCCTCCATTCTCCTCTTGGGATCTTGGGCACGCACGCACATGCACCTGGCGTGAGTTTTAAGCCACCGGGTCCAGGACTTGAGCCGCGGTCAAGTACATGGGAGTCCAGCGACATAGCCATTACACTAACTGCTGGTCCCCACCTAGCTAAAGTTTTACTTAAGCTTTTCTAGCTCGTATAGAGTGACCCCCCTGCTCTGTGAATGCAGTCATCCTTCCTTGTCCCAGTGACATTCCTTTATCCATCCTTCACCCAGGAGCCCTGTCTCCTCTTCCGGATTCCTCTACCACTTGAGACCGCACTTCTCTGGCTGTATGGATTGCTGTCTATTTTGTACTTAGCTATGGTGGTCATTTCTTATCTCTGTTAAACTATTAGAAAGACATGTCTAGGACTCGAAAAGGTCATGATAGGTAATCTAAGGAACTGTATTAGAGACAGCCTTCCATCGACTGTTATGTGTCCTGCGTTTCCGTTTCATCATAATTAAAACGAAAGCAACATCTGCTTCATGAGATTCTTGTAAGAACTTGATGTTCCCTGTCATCTGTAGAGCCCTGCGCACGCGGGAAGCAGCATTTCGGCCTGGGGGCTGGTACACTTTAGTCACCTCTGTAAGTCTAACAAAATACTCAGCGCACAGTGAGTGAGATCTCAATACAGGTTTTTGAAATAAATGGACATGCTAACTGTGATACTAAGTTGAATCATTTAAAGCCATTTACGGGCATTTTCATGAATAATCTTAGCATCCTAGTTACAATTTTTTTTAATCATAGGTAAGCAATACAAGAATTTTTTCAAGTTTGTTTATATATTTCTTCCATGAATGAGACACCCAGAGAGAGGGACTGCATGTGCAAGAAGGTTCCAGCACCATGATTCACTCCCAGCTTAAGCCAGCCCTGGAACACAGGTACACACATACCCAGCATGCTCTGGGCGGTCTCCAGACGTGAACCCAGAACCATTTCAGAGCTTCGTGTTTTACTGCTGCACCACATCTGACCTCAAGGGAAAATAAATTCATGGATACAATTATATGACTCACCTTGAGTTTTAACACAAGCAATGGCTTATTTTACTACTAACATGGCTCTTTTGGTATGCCTTGAGTAAAAGTCTCTGACTTCAGGGCTATCCTTCACAAAAGTAAAAGCCAAATTGTCAAAAGTGAAAGAACGAAAGGACCTGCACCTGGCATAGCCAAACTAAGCCCAGTTTCTACTTAAAGGCCAAAAAAAAGTTGTTTAACACAAAATGATTGCGTGAGTAGAAGTGCTGATTTCACAGTAAAATAAACTGACTGCTCATATGCTTTTACTCACTTAAAAATGTCAGGCAGCCTGAAGAGGGAAATGAGTTCACAGGTTTGTTCTAGAGAATCAACTGTTGCTTTCCTGAAGACATTTCTAGCCCACTAGACCATGGGAACACTCTGAGACAGTGTTCAAAGCCAGAGAAGGGCCAGTGGAAGGCGTAGTGATTACATCAGTGGACTCCCACATGGCCAACTGTGTTTCGAGCCCCGGACCTGGTGGCTTGAATATCACACCAGACATGTGTGTGCAAGTGCCCAAGATCCCAGGAGGAGAACGGAGGAGAAGGGATTGCAGCATAGCCATCCCCCCACGGGGTGATTTCTCACTTTCTCTCTCACTGTCTCTGTCTCTCTCTCTGGTGAGCAAATGCACCCTAAGGTAAAAAAAAAAAAAACTCTTAACATAAAAAAAAAGTCAGAGAAAAAAAGTTGCTGCTCTCCTAATAACCACTTGTGACAGTATTTTTTTTTTTAGAGATTTATTTCCTAGAATGCCATCATATAAGAATTCACCAAATTAAATAATGATTTTTTAAAAATACACTTTTGGGGTCAGTAGGTGGCATAGTGGTTAAAGCACTGGACTCTCATATAGCCAACTATGGTTCAAGTCCTGGACTGGCAGCTTGAAAAATCACACCAAGCGCTTGGTTGTGTGTACCCAAAATCCCAGAAAGAGAATGGAGGAGAAGGGATTGCAGCATGGCCATCTGCCCTGGGGGATGATTTCTCACTTTCCCTTTCACTATTTTTCTCTCTCTCTTTGCCAATGTGCTCATAGGCAAAAACCTTTAAAAAAAAATCTTTCTAAATTAGACATTGAAATTGGGTATGAAAACACTAAGTATAGATAAGATTAAAGCAGTAAATATAATTAAGAACTTTAATACTTATATAGGGGGCCAGCAGGTGGTGTGGTGATTAAAGATGCTGAACTCCCACATGGCTGAATGGTTTGAGTCTTGAACCTGGGAGCTTGCCTTCTCATTTCTCTCTCTCTGTCTCTCTGTCTTTCTCTGGTCAAAGTAAAACAAATAATAATACTAATAAATAAAGTCAAATAAAGTAATTTTAAAACAAAATTTAAACTGAGTAAAAACACAGAACTATGGGCCAAGTGTGATTACAATGATCAAAAATGCATGGGTATATGAAGAAAGGCATATAGAACAAACAGATTATGGAATTAAGAATAAGTGTTTCTTTTCCTTTTGAAATGTTCTCCCATGTTATTACCTTTATAATAATTAAAACTCAAAGACAAAAAGGAAATCTGGAATTTTTTTCTTGCTAAAACTAAAGAGAACAAAAATATGGAAGCATTCAAATTAGTACAGTCTGTTGTCAATTCTGAATACAAATAATATTATTTGTGGGACCATTAGGAAAATGTTCTTTCTCCTGCTAACATTATAAACAGTTCTTACAGTTTGTTTTCACTGTTTTTCTCTAAATTGTCACTAAAATTTAAATTTAAGAAGTGTGAAAATAACTGACAAATCATGTTCTGAATTTTTAAATTTGGAACAGAAGAATGCTTTAGCGTCGAGTTTAGAAACAATCAAGAATTCTTTGAGTCTTAAGTATAATGTCAAGAAGGCATGAGATAATTCATCTTTTTTTCTTTTAAAATTAGTGCTTATGTATTTAAGAAAAATATTACAGTGGCTGGCCCATCTACAGGCTTTAGCCACATGAAAGGCCCGAGTTCAACTCCTGACCAACCCTAAAAAGCCTGTAGTCCCAGCTCCTTGGGAAACTGAAGCAGAAGGGATGAGCTTGTCTTTAAAATATATATATGGGGGCCAGCAGGTGGTGTGGTGGTGAAGGCGCCAGACTCCCACATGGCTGAACCTGGCAGCTTGCTTTCTTACTTTCTTTCTTCCCTCTCTCTGGACAAATTAAAAATAAACAAACAAATTAATGAATTAATTAATTCTTAAAATAAATACTTAATTAACCTTCTCAAAGCAGCATTTTCTTTCTATAAGTATAAGAGAAACATGTGCACTAATTACTTTATCATGATTGATTTTTAGGCACCAGTCACTAAATATCTTTCTTCTCATTTGCTTATATGTCTCTGCTCCCTCACTAGCCTCAAGAAATCAGGAGACTAAGAATACTTGGTCACTGGACCACACGTTAATCCCCTGTAATATTTCCAGGTGTCACTTACAGTCTAATGTTTGGGTTATATCTTTAATAGCTTAACAAAAGAAATGGCCAAAGTGTTCATAGATACATTTTTTAAAATCTGAAAGCCACCAAAAGACTGTCCTAGCCTATAAATTACACATTCCTGTAGCACGAACAGTGGTATTCTTTGTCAATTTATATATCTGGCTCTGCCCTTTGGCTGTCAAGTTGATTATTTTCTACATGAAATGAAATATTTATAAATATCTGCTAATACTTCAGGAGGAATTTGCCTTAAATATTAAGATGGAGTGAGAGTTCTTCAATACTACTAAACAGTGGGCCTCAATGAGTATTGATATGTTGAATCATAATTCACTTTCATATCTTTTTCTTAAAAATCTTTCTTTTTAGAAAGAGAGATTTTAGAAAGAGAGGCAGCAGGTGGCGTGGTGGTTATGGTGCTGGCCTCCCATATGGTCAACTGCAGTTGGAGTACCAGACTCAGTGGCTTGGAAATCATGCCAGTTACGTATGTGCGCATACCCAAAATCCCAAGAAGAAAATGGAGAAGGGATTGCAGTGAGGCCATTATCCTATGGCAGAGGTGTATGTGTGTGTGTGGAGGGGATTTCTTGCTTTCCCTCTCTCATATATCTTATAGCAAAAACCTAATAAAACAAAACAAAACAAAACAAAAAACACAAATTTTTCTTTTTTTTTTTTAAGCCAGAGTACATATACACTCATGAGAGACAGAGAGAGACAGAGAGAGAGAGAGAGAGAAAGCATGGCCATGCCACAATCCCTTCTCCTCCAACTCTCCTTACCATCAGGATTTGGGGCACCACTCACACGTACCCAGTGTGTTTTTCAAGCTCCACAGCCCAGTATTCGAACTGTGCTCAGCCGTGTGGGAACCAGCTTCCAATGCACAGTGCTTAGTCACTGCACTACAGGGCTGGCCCCTCTTGAAATCTTTACCTTCACCAGATTATATGCACTTGAAAGTGCACCCAAACTTCAGCCCCATGAGTTGTCATCCTGTCTGAAGCTCTAACCTTGTCAGTGAGCCTGTGGGAGAACCCTGGAATTACTACATAATAGCAAAAGGTCCATACGGGCAGAAGCTTCAGCAATTCCTTCACTGTTGTATCTTCGATTCACAATGTACCACCTGGTATACAGTTGGCATTCAATAAATGTTAAAATATCCACATATTTGTTGACTTTGTAGGACTGAATCACAGAAAGATTCAATTTAGTAGAGAAATAACTATACATAGGAATGTTACCAATTTTACAGGAAACAATAAAAAAATTATTTTTCATAATAACTTTCTGAAGTTGAATCTCTTAACTCTCTAAAGCTCTTTTGGAGAGCCAGGTGGAGCATGATTTTAATCAGTGTAAGACAGCGCACTTTGCTGACATGTAGGAGTTGTTTCAAAGCACACCTCTCTTAGGTAGGAGGATCCATTCAATAAATTGTCACTTAATGTACACCTAATGACAACCTATTAACCCATGAGAGGAGATGTCTCTCCAAGAGGTGAAAGACAGTGCTCTTTGCCTTGGAAGAAATCAACTTGGTGTATCTGAGCCTTTTAATAGTCCTTCCTATTTATAATTAGGAGACCTCTCAGGACTCACGCTACCATTAGAGTCTATAAATCTAAATGCACCTATGCCTTTCTTTTTAGTCATTGTACTTGTTCTTTGTAACTCCCATTTTGAACATTCTTAAGACATCTGAACAGAGTCCTGAAAATTTCAAATGGCTCTAGGAAATAGCATCACTTTGCATTAGAGATCCTGTGCCCCTTGACGTTGGCGGTCCTCAGATGTCACTAACTCATCTCTCCTTTCCCTTATTTTCTAGGATTGATCTGGTCATTTAAGGAAAAAGAGCAGACGTCTCTTTGTTGGAGTTTTAAAAAAGAATTAATAAAAGTGTATTCATTTCTTTCTTCCATGAGCAAGAAAGACAGAGAGAGAGCAACCCCAACAGGGGTCAACGCCACAGTTCACCCTTGGGCCCACAGCCAGCCCTTAATCATGGGCAAGCATATGCTCAGCGTACTCTGAGGGATCTGTGGACTTGAACTGGGAACCTTCCTATGTGGTCAGCCTCACAGAGCATAGTGATTTACCCCTGTGCCACTGCCTGGCCCTGGAGTAAAATCTAAATGAAATACAGGAGGAAATCTAGCGTGACAGTGGGTGAGGAATAACTCTCTTCCTGGAGACCCTTCACACTTGTGCACCACGTCTCCCAGGTGGGCTCATCCATCCTTACTAACCACTGCCTCTCACCTCCTGCAGGACCTCTCAGACTCCCAGGACACCACAGCCTTATCCCTAAAACAGACCCCAGCCCCCCTCTCAACAGCAAACCTCTGTTCATGTTGCCACCCCAGACGATAGGGCCAGGTCCCTCCTGTCTGTAACTTCACACATCTTCCCCATCCTTGGGGTATATCCCATCTACCTCCAGTCTCTCATGATGCAGGAGCTTTCTCTGCTGCTCCACCCGCAATGATCTCTCCTTCCCCTGACCCATGTAAAACCTTCCCAGTGGATTCCCGTGTCCCACCTGGGCAGGGAGGGAGCCTTCTCTAGCTGCAGCAAGAACGCTGCTTTTCTCGTTAGTTTTCTATATTAGACTCCAGTTAAATTTTCATTTGAAAGAAAGATTCTGGTGCTAAAAAAAGTAATAATAAAAATAAAAACAAAATCTAGAAACCATCAGTCTGTAGTGCTATTTTAGTAAACAATTAGTTACTAGATGGTTTCATATTTAGTCCTTTTTTTTTTTTTGAGAGGTTTTCGCCATAGGGCGTGTGTGCTCACCAGACAGACAGAGAGAGACATAGAGACAGAAAGCGAGAAATCACCCCCCAGGGGGGATGGCCATGCCACAATCCCTTCTCCTCCATTCTCCTCTCGGGATCTTGGGCACACACGCACACACGCCCGGTGTGGGTTTTAAGCCACTGGGTCCAGGATGCGAACCGCGGTGGACTACATGGGAGTCCAGTGACATAGCCATTACGCTAACTGCTGGTTCCCCATATTTAGTCCTTCTTATAAATGAAGTAAGGAGGCTCTTTGAGTGCAGAATGTGTCAAACTTCTAGTAGGTATCCCCTAGGAAAGTACATGGCAAGTGTTCTAGAAGACACAGCTGAATATATCAATCTTATATAAAAATCAGAATACATATTATAGAAACCTCTTCTAAAAATAAACCTATATGGTGCCAGGAATTTTCATTATCTCTGTACCTTGATTTGGGTGATTATTACATGGGCGTGTGTGTGTGTGTGTATGTGTGTGTGAAAATCATTGAGCACTTACAATTAAAAAGTAAGAAAATATATTTACTCAATTAATGGAGCCCATATTATATTCTGAGTTGGGAGGGGGCCTTATTTCCTTTATTCAGTCATCTTTGGTCCTAATCTATAAGCTCTGGATTTACATCTGTGAGGTTCAATGGCTCTTATCTTCACAGAGCTGACAGGCAAAGAGGACAGACTTAAATAAGCAGGCGTAGTCGAGAACGACAAACACATTCCAAATCTGTACACTGATACAACTATCGAAGTTCACAACTGGGAGATATTTCCACGCTGGCTTTTCACAATGGAGGGTGGAGGAGCCCAGATTCACGAGCAGGCAGGCACTTCTGTGGCTGGTTTCCTGACCTTCTGCTAAGGGTCTTCATCCCATCATGGCACAAACCCAGCCCCTCCTCAGAAGGGCGAGTAAGAACACAACCCCCTAGGATCACTGTCCCCTCACGCCTGGCTCACATGGTCAGAGCTGGGCCAGTACATTGGTCTCCTTTGTCCTCAAGGGTCACTTACTCCTGAATACACAAGGATGATCTTGGGAAGGAAGCAGACTGTGAACTGCTTTAATTAAATACCTGCTCTGGGCCAGGGACCATGCTAGGAAACGTGTAAACTCCTTTATCCTCACCCTTGTTAGAGTGTCGTTCTTGTTACACACATGACAGTGACCAGTACAGAGGATAAACAACCAGAAGTGATGGGGCTGAGACTGAACCTTAAGACGTAGGAGAAGACCTGATCCACGGGTCCCTCCCTGTAGGAATTTTCAACAGACCACGTCCACCCTTTAGAACCTCCATGAAAATGGAAGGCCATCCCCGGTCCAGCTTCTCAGCTCATGAAAGCAAGAAGCTCAGCGTTGCCCTCTCTCTTTCCCCACAAACAAAATAAGCTACAGAAACCAGCTGGCCATCCCAAGGGTCGGACTCTCATATTCCAAGTCTTGAGATATAAATATTCAACCCAAAGGAAGTAGTTCTGTGAGTGTAATTCTGAAATTCCAAACACTCTCCTATAGCCTAGAAAAATAACTTTATTTCATACCTGAGAAGATATTCTTGAGATGCTATTCTAAGAGTGAACTGAACACATATCCTGAATTTACTGTCATTAGAAAACGGCCAATGGGGCCAGCAATTAGCATAACGGCTATGTTGCTGAACTCCCATGTAGTCAACCACGGTTCGAGTCCTAGACCTGATGACTTAAAACTCATGCTGGGCGCGTGTACGTGCGTGCCCAAGATCCCGAGAGGAGAATGGAGAAGGGATTGCAGCGTGGCCATCCCCCCAGGGGGTGATTTCTCACTTTCTGTCTCTCTGTCTCTCTCTCTGTCTTTCTGGCGAGCGCACACGCCCTATAGCAAAAACCTCTCCAAAAAAAAAAAAAGAAAGAAAGAAAAGAAAACGGCCAGTTGGTGGCCTGGTGGTTACAGCTGCTGGATCCCATATAGCAATTATGTGGCTCAAGTCTTGGCCCCTATGGCTTGAGAAAAGCGCCAGGTGTATGGGCATGCATGCCAAAATCCTGAGAGGAGGGAGAGGTGGAAGAGAAGGGATTGTGATGCAGCCATCGGGGGATTCTCTCTCTTTCTCCCTGGCAAGCACATCCACTCTATAGCAAATTGAAAGGGAAAAATAAAGAAAATGATTTAGTAATTTATTGCTGTTTTTGTTTTTTTTGGTTTTTTATTTGTTTGTTTGTTTGTTTTGGTTATTTTGGGGGGATGTTTAATTGCTTTTCTATCAATCACTATATTTTCCATGCTCCCACACAGGTTTCAGCCTGAAACAGCATTTCAAGAAAGCAAAACTGACATTCTAGACATACATATTTGGCCAGAGCATGAAGAATCCATTTTAATTTCCTAACCAATATAAACTTATCCCTAAGTTCATACATAATTTAGCCTTAAATGATTGCAACAGAAAAGGACACATCCCCTGGCTGGGCATGGTGGCACATGCCTATAATTCTAGCTACTCAGGGCCTGCGGCAGGAAGATTGCAAGTTCGAGGCCAGCCTGGGAAATCTAGCAAGACCCTAGCTTTAAACACAAAATGAAACAACAACAGAAAAATTGGTACTTTCCTAGAATGAGGGGAAAAGATTTACTTCCCCTCCCCAATCTCCAAAACATTTAAATTGAGAAACAGCAAAGAGGTCAAATATGACTGATGGCAGGATGTGGGAAGCCAAAATAGGAAACTCTTATCCAGTCTCTAAGATAAGCTGTAGACAAGTGCTCTTGAACCATCCACAGAGTCTAGGAAGCAACAGACTGTGACAGTTACGGCCTCCAGCCGTGGGCCTGGGCTCCAGCTCAGCTTTGTGGCTAACGTGTGAAGTGATCCTGGCCAAGTCTTTCCAACGCCCCACACTCTGGCCTTGACCTCTAAATGGGCTCACACCAAACAACACTGGCCTACTTATCTGACAGGGTGGCTACGAAGGGCAAATAACATAGCAAATTATGAAACACACAAGTGCAAGTGACACACACACACACACACACACACACACACCCACTATCTCACTGCCCAGGGTCATTCCCATTTGTGGGAACACGGCATTGCACTAGGGGAAGGAACAGATGCCAAGTCAGAATGTACAACCGTGCCCGGGTACTTACTGAGGGAAGCACATTTCAGCCTGTGTATGAATTGGGGAGCGCTTTTCCTGGCTCCAATCTTCAACTCCCCTTCCAGTCTTTCAAACCTGCTGCTCAGCTAGCGGAGTGATAAATTACGTTTTGGCTTTTTTTTTTTTTTTTTTTTTTTTTTGTGTGGTTTTTTCCATTGGGCGCATTCCGCTATTTTTTGAGAGGTTTTTGCCATAGGGCGCATGCGCTCATCAGAAAAACAGAGACAGACAGAAAGACAGAAAGCGACAAATCACCCCTCGGGTATGGCCACACCACAATCCCTTCTCCTCCATTTTCCTCTGGGGATCTTGGGCACGCACACACACACGCACCGGACTTGAGTTTAAAGCACTGGGTCCAGGACTCGAACTGTGGTTCACCACCTGGGAGTCCAGCGACATAGCCATTATGCCAACTGCTGGTCCCTGTTTTGACTTTTTGTTGACTAACGATGTGGGGTCTTGGAAAGAGCAAATGCAGGAATCCAACAACCCCCCAAGTCTATTCATTTCAATTGTTCTTATAAAAACAGAAATAAATTGGAGAGTGTCATGGCGGAATGTGTGCATCCCCTCCCTGTCCCTTAGAATTCTTACGCTGAAACTCTGATCCCCTGTGTGATGGTGTTTGGAGGAGGGCCTTTGGGAATTCGTTAGGTTTAGATGAGGTCATGAGGGCAGAGTCCCCGTGATAGAATTCGTGTCTTTATAGGAAGAGGAAGAGAGACCCAAAGCCACCTTCCTAATGCAGATCTGGGTCAGAAAAATGGCTTCCTAATTTTTCTGCCTCTTTCTTTTGTAATCCACCTGTGAAAAGCAATCAGAATATACTTCCTTGAATGATCTACCTTCTCATGTTACTCCCATATTGAAGAGTCTACAGCGGCTGCCAAGCGTCTGTCCCTTCCATGTTTAAGCCCAAGGCCTCTGACCACCACTCTCCTCTCATCCCACCTTCTTAGCCCTCCACAGTCCCACCTGGCCAGACTCACTGGTAGAGACACCAACTCCAGGCCTCACTCGGGAGCTGTCCTGCCTTGATGTCACCAAGCAGGCTGTGCTCCCTGTCTGGCATGCTCCCAGAATCCTCTTCTACAAAGGCAGTCCGTAAAAGTAAAGGAGGAGGGTGAGGAAAGCGAAGAAATGAAGGAAGCCGGAAAATGTATCGACCACCCTCTCTAAGCCTTTGCCTACTCCCTAACACTCTAAAACCAGGGCAGAGAATTCCAGGAATGGAAAAGAACAGATGAGGGCAAAGGATGAGGGGCCCAAAATAGCTCCTCCAAAGGACACGATTTCAGCATTTATTCCTGTGTTTATTTCTTGGGCCCTTGCTGTTAATTATAGCTCTTCTTCTTACACTTTTTTAACCCATGTACTCTTGTTGTGACAGGACTGCGTGGGGCTGGGGAGAGACCTCAAAGAGCGAGGCAGACACTACTGGGGTCCAGGTTTAGGCATCTGTTCCTTAGAAAATGTCTACTAGGAAGGAAACCTAAGACACTGGGAACAAATCACATGTTAAATCTAAAATAATAGCTTTTTAATTTTACGTGCCAGAGGCCAGCCAGATTTTAACCCAGGTCAATGGCTTATGGTCCCAGTATATATTTAACTGCTTCCTGGCCCAATGTACTCAGGGAACATTTGTATCAGGAATCAGCAGCCTCTCAGATACAAAGCAGAGGCATACCGCAGTCTCAGAAAGGTTTCAAAACAAGAAAGAAGTTGGGCCGGCCAGCGGTGCAGTGGGAAGGCAAGGCTCTGTGGGACTGACCCATGTGAAAAGGTTCTAAGTTCAAGTCCAGAGACCTCCCTGAGTATGGGGGCACATGCATGACCATAATCCAGAGCTGGCAGAGGTTGGGGGTAGATCACAGCATCAAGATGCTCTTGGGGATGCTCTCTCTGGCTCTCTCTCTCTCTCTCTTTCTCTCTCTCTCTCTCTTTACTTTGCTCCTGGAAGAAAGAAACTTTCAAAAACGGGGAGAGGAGCAATAGGTGGTGTGGTGGTTAAGGCACTAGATTCCCACATGGTTGGCCATGGTTGGAGACTCAGACCTGGAATCTTGAAAATTGTGCCCCAAATCCCAAGAGGAGAATGGAGAAGAAGGGGCTGTGGCATGGCCATCCCCCCAGAAGGTGACTGATAGCTCACTTTCCTCTCAGTCTCCCTCTGGCAAGCACTTATAGTCTATGGCAAAACCTTAAAAAAAAAAAAAAAATGGAAAGAGGTGGTCAGAGAAGTTGAAATAAAATACAAATGCCTTTATTCCTTAATTTGAACTTTAGCTAAACCTATCTCTCTGTCCCCCCCCCCGAAAGTATGGCCAAACACTAACGTAAGAGTCAATGAACTAAACCCACAGACCATATCCAGCTCACCACTCTATGGCCCAGGAGCTGAGAATTCCTGTCAATTTTTAAATAACTTTTTTAAAAATCTAAGCCATATACAAGACTCAAATATCGGTATCCTTAGTTTTCCTGGAGCATACCTGAGTGCATTCACCTCTACGTCAGTTACGGCCGCTTTCCTGCCATGGCAGCAGAGTCAAGCAGAGACAGACACCACATGGTCCCTGGGCTGGAAATATTTCCTGTCTGGCCCTTTATAGACAAGGTCAGCTATTCCGATGGAAAGTTCCATTCCTATGAAGGTACATAAATGTTTCCATACATACATGTGACTAAGTCTAAAAAGTGAATGGAGGGACCAGCAGTTAGCGTAATGGCTATGTTGCTGGACTCCCATGTAGTCGACCGCGGTTCGAGTCTGGGACCCGGTAGCTTAAACTCATGCTGGGCATGTGTGCATGTGTGCCCAAGATCCCAAGAGGAGAATGGAGGAGAAGGGATTGTGGGAGCCAGCAGATGTGTCTCTCTGTCTCTCTCTTTCTGGTGAGCACATGCACTGTATAGCAAAAACCTCTCCCAAAAAAAAAAAAAAAAGAAGAGAAAAAAAAGTGAATGGAAATATATAATTGCATAAATACGAAAATGGGGGCCAGGCAGTGGCACTGCAATAAGACACAATGCTCTGCAAAACAATCCCACGTGGGAGACTTCCTAGTTCAAGTCCAGAGACCTCCCTAAGTATGCTGGACACATGTTTGCCCCTGATCCAGAGCTGGCTGAAAGCTAGGGTGGGTCATGACATGGAAACCCTGTTTAGAGACTATCTCTGTCTCCATCTCTCCTCTCTCTTACTTATGAATTTATTTGAGAATAAAAAAATTTTGAAAGCCACACATAGATTTTTTGATAAAAGGCATTTTCCATAAACTTTCTGAAAAGTGTATTTGTATTGGGACACTATGTGCAATTTTATCTAAAAAAGAGTTTTCTTCTTAAAAAAAGACATTTGAAATTTACTGCAACCTATTTTAGAGAAAGACTGCAACCTCAAGCAAGTTTCCAAAGCCATAAATGGAAAGAGCCATGATGCCTCTAAAGCCACACAAAACAGGACTGAAAATCAATCAGCATGCAACAGAATGTACGACAAGACTCTATGCTTTAAGACTGTAATTTCTGGGAGCCAGCAGATGGCGTGGTAGTTAAGGTGCTGGACTTCCATGGCCGACAGCAGCTCAAGCCCTGGACATGGCAGCTTGGAAATCACACTGGAGGGACCAGCAGTTAGCATAATGGCTATGTAACTGAACTCCCATGTAATCGACCGCGGTTCAAGTCCCAAACCCGGTGGCTTAAACTCACGCTGGACGCGTGTGCATGCGTGCCCAAGATCCCCAGAGGAGAATGGAGGAGAAGGGATTGCAGCGTGGCCATCCCTCCTGAGGGGTGATTTTTCGCTTTCTGTCTCTCTGTCTTTCTGGTGAGCACACACGCCCTGTAGCAAAAACCTGTCCAAAAAAAAGAAAAAAGGAAAAGAAAAGAAAATCACACTGGAAACATGTGTATGCATGCTCAAAATCCCAGGAGGAAAACAGGGGAGAAAGGATTGCAGCACGGCCATCCTGCATGGGGGATGACTTCTCACTTGTCCTCTCTCTGCTTCTCTGGCCAGCACACATGCCATATGGCAAAAACCTTAAAAAAAAAAAAAAGTGATTTTGGGGGGCCAACAGGTTAAGGCCCTGGACTCCCATGTGGTTGACCACGGTTCAAATCCTGGACCCAGCATCTTGAAACTCAAGCCAGGTGCGTGTGTATGTGTGCCCAACATCCCAAGGGGAGAATGGAGAAGAAGGGATTATGGTGTGGTCATCCCTCCTGGGGGTGATTTCTCTCTCTCTGTCTCTCCAGAAAGCACATCCACCCTACAGAAAAAATCTCTCTCAAAAAAAAAAAAAAATGTGATTTTTGTCCTAAAGCACTTTCTTCCACCTCAGCTTAACCTCATTTGCACATAACGCTGTTGTATGCTTTATTAAATATATAAAATTACAAAGCAATTTGAGTCACATTCCTGTATTCATGCCACACACTCATCTTCCTGGTGGCAGCCAACTCAAAAACTTTAAAGAAACTACAAACAGGGTTGCAGAGTACCAATAATTTATTTTTATAACTAATGAGTCATTAACAGGTACTTCAGGAGGTAATTAAAGAGAAACTGATAGGACTTGACTGGAAGGCTTGGAGTTTTCATGTTTGCTTTTTTAGTAAAGCAATAGTCTTCTACGCTCCACTCAAAACATCTGAAAAATAAGTTCAGTCATGTTGTATGGAACCAGTAAAGTGATACAGGCTAGGCGCCATGGACAAAAGCAGTTCTCATACCTTCCTACAAAGACTGAACTTTGTAGAATGCCCGGGGCAGCCCATAATGAGCGGGCTTCTTAAATACTCAAATGAATAAAGGCAGTAAGAACTACTAGGGAAATGGGGAATTACCTGTGTGTTATATTTTAATGAATATATGTTGTAATAGGCATGAAAGGATCAAGTGGCTTCATTATCCATCTGACTTTTCGTACAGGGATTATATGAGGAAATTAATTACATAAGCCACACACAGGAAGACCACAGCTCCTGCGGAAAGCTACACTAGTGTTCCTAATGCCAGTCCATTTTCCTCCATCTAAATGACTCTTTAAAGCTGTATGACTCCATGGGAAAAGAAAATTCCTGCTCCAAGTATAGTACACAGCTATTCCATCCCAATGTCTTAATTAATGCAAGGTCAATTTTGTATTTGTTTTCATTGTTTATCCAATAATAAAGTCTTAAAATAGAGTCGTTCTCTGTATTCATCTGGGATATGTTTTGGAATGTCTTAATTAGATGTCTGTTTTTCCTGTTCCTACTTTCTAAACTACTTACCTATTCTAAAAAATTGTTCTAAATGTTCAGAAATAGTGAGTGAGACAACTTCTAAACGACCCTCACTTAAAATATATATATATATATATATCAGCAGCCTGGGCCCAGGGACTTGGGCAGTAACCAGCATGCTACAGGGGGTCCCGATTAGTTAATAATGTTATGTTGAAATTTCTCTCCCACAGGTCTACACTACAGTATACAACATCTCCAAGAAAATACTAACCATATTCTTAAGCAGTTTTTGCAGTCAGATAAAAATAATCAGGACCAAATCTCACAGCAACAAAAAGGAGCTGTGGCAAGTTTGAAATATCCATATTAAGTAAGCCCACAGTATTAAGAATTTCCATCGAATCTACTGCTTGTGTTCTAATCGATAGTAAAGAGATTTTTAAGCAGCCAAGAGGAAAACAATTGTATGTGGTCTAAAAAACAGCAAATAGCTATCTCTACACACATGCACACAACACGCACATAAAACTTCTCATTATTGTGAATGCAGGAGGAGAGCATGCCCTTGTGTGGGAGGTAAATAATACCGGACTCATTCTGCCTGTCTTTGCTCGCCCCCTGGTGGAGAGACTAGACCTGAGCAAGCTACCTAATAATGGAGTCAACAGTGCAGAGAATTAATTCAGTTAATAAGAATCGGCTGTAAAAGTGCAAGGACAAAAGAAACAAAACAGGGACCAGCAGTTAGTAATGGCTATGCCACTGAATTCCCATGTAGTTGACTGCGGTTCGAGTCCTGGACCTCTCTTTCTCCTTGATTTTTTTCTTCACACTCTCCTCCTTTTCCCACCCTCTTCCCACACTGTCTCCAGTATCCATAACCATTTTCCATGCTTCTATATCCTCTCATGTTTCAGTTTCCGCCACAGAGTGCGGATAGTCGTTAGATATTACGTGCAGACATACAATATCTCGCTTACAGAGCCTGGCTTGCTTCACTCAGCAGTAATCTGCGTATGTGTCCACTTTCTATCAAAAGCCAGGGTCTTCCTGCTTTCACGGCTGAGTAGCATTCCATAGAGTATATGTGCCACACTTTGTCAATCCACTCAAAGAAAAGAAAAACAAAGCTGCGTATATTCTTAATTTTTGGCATCCCCCTTTCCCATAATTTCTCCCTCCACCAGACAATTCACACACATGCATGTGCACGCATGTGCACACACACACACACACACACACACACACATCTCATGAAAAAGAAGGGAATCTGTGAATACTGTGTCTTCTTGTGCCACAAGCCTCTTTTGTGTTACTCGAGGGTTTCTTTTTATTTATTCCATGAGCAAGAGAGACAGAGAGACAGACAGAGAGAGAGAGAGAGACAAAGAGAGCACCCCCCCACCAGGGTCTTGTGGTGGTCTCCCTAGCCTGCAGTCAGCCCCAGATAATGGATAAATGTGTCCACAGTGTACTCAAGGAGGTCTCTGGACTTGAACCAGGAACCTTCTCAGGGGGGCAGCCTCACAGAGCTTCACACTTTAGCGCTCTGCCACCATTGGGCTCCACAAGGCAGTATTTTACAAAATGAAATAATGAACAAAACAATGTTCACCACAACTAGCAAGGAGTCAATACCAATAGTATTTTGGTACTCTGGAAATTTTATTATTTCATTTTTCACACTTAACGCTTACTTAGATACTTCGCTCTTATAATCTGTGTAATGTATAGGTGTCATTTCATCATATGGAATTCGTAAGAACCAAAACAGCCCATCGTATTTCAAATGATTTCCTTTAGAGTAGTTGTTAATATAAATTATTAGACTGCCCTATAATAAAAAGAGCTTGAAATACAAAGTCAAAAGGCCACATTTCAGGCCAGCTCCTGGCGTGGTGGTGAAGGTAGCTGGATACCACCTGGCAAACTACGCGGTTCAAATCCCAGACCTGGTGGCTTGAGAAACACACCAGGTGCATGTGCACCCATGCTCTCTCTCAATAGCAAAAGAAGTGAGAAATGGAGGAGAAGGGATTGCAGCATGGCCATTTCCACAAGGGGGAGGGGTGCTTTCTCACTCTCCCTGTCTCTGTCTCTGTCCTGTGAGAGTACACATCCTTTAGCAAAATTTTTTAAACAGGGGAAAAGTAAAGGGCCTCAGCACTTGCTCTAACCTCTATTACTAAATTACTCTGTAGCCTTGTACTGTAAGCTGGTGCCCACTGAAGTAACTCTCTCCATTGCAAATTAGGGACTTGAATGGGGAACAACCTCTAGGGTTGCCTGCCTGCTAATCAAGGTTATTCTGCAAGGAGTAGAGCAGCCACATCTTTTGTTTCCCTAGTTCACAGTGCCCTCAAGTGGTTCCTAGGAAAAATTAAGTTTTAGGTGTTTCTATTTTTAATCTTGCATACAGTTGTCTAAGAAAACATTCAAGCCAGTGGTACTCAAACTTTTTAGATGATTAATTTTACATGTCAACTAACCTAGGCCATAGAACCAGTTACCTGGTGAAACGCGTCTAGAGAAAGCAGAAAGGCCCCTCCCCCGGGATGGCGGGCGACTCAGGCCGTCCTCAAGACAGCGCTAGGCCGGGCCGTCAAATTCGCCAGTGGCTGTTGCACAGAACTGTTCCAATCCTGTAGGTGCCCCAGGCGGTCTCGGAGCTGCAACCACGAGTGGAAGAAACTGATTACGCTTCAGCACTGGCCCGCAACGGAGTGCGAGGAAGTTCAAAATGACTGCAGAGACCCTCCGGATTCCTGGACAATCCATGGATCATAGCACTTCTACTTTGACGAGATCAAGGACCTTCTGCCGGAAGTGAAGGCGCAGTAGCCCGTCCTCGTCCCCTCCGCTCCTAACCGCAGCCGCTTCTGGAGCACGAGTGGGAGAAGCAGGGCACCTGCGCCGCCCAGGTGGACGCGCGCAACTCCCAGCACAAGTGCTTCAGCAAGAGTCTGGCCCTAGACAAGCAGCTGGACCTCAACGGTAAGCTCCTTAAGTCTGGATGCAAACCATCTATCAACTACGACCATATTCTAGATTTTAAAGACGCCCTTACCAGAGTGTATGGAGTGATAGGAAAATCCAGTGTCTTCCGCCAGAGCATCGGCCAGCTAGAGCTGTGCCTCACCAAGGAGGACCAGTGCCTGAGCACCCGGGCAGGGGGTCTGGCTGGCGGATGTGGCAGCCCAGGGCCGGGAGCTGGTCTGTGAAGACAGCCCAGTGTTTTACCACCGCCCAAGAGGGCCTGACACTGACAAAAGCAAGATAAACCCATACTGCTTTGTGAAAAAAAACACCCCAAAGTAAAAATCACACATTCGTTAAAAAAAAAAAAAAAAAAAGAAAGAAAGAAAGAAAGAAAAAGAAAAAGAAACAGCAATCTAGCTGTCACTGTGATGGTGCTGTTTAGACGGTATTAGAAGGTGTAGTCAGCAGTCTGAGTAAAGCAGATTACCCTCCCTAATGTGGTGGGCCTCGTCCAATCAGTAGAAGGCCTTAAGAGAAAATGACTGAGTTCCTCCAAAGAGGGATTGTACTAGCAGACGACCCCCAGGCCCAACCTGCAATAGCAGCTCTTCCTTGGGTCTCCAGCCTAGCCTGCTGTGTGTGTGCATGTGCATGTATGTGCATGCATACTCACGTACGTGTGTGTACACACATCCTATGGATTCTGTTTCACCACTCTGGTTAATACAATAGGCAATTCTCAAGTGCTTCCCAGAGAATGTTCATGTGCATCTCTCTAAAAGGAAGGTTCCTGCAAGTAAGGACATGTTACTGTGCCTCTCACGTAAAGGAGGTGAGGGCTGGACAAAGAGTTAAAAACCACTTCGTAAAGTAAACGGGCCCCTTCCTCCTCCTCCATCACCTGTCAGTCTCTACCCATCAACAGTAAATGGTCTCAAGTGGGGGCAGCATAGAGAGAGGCCCAAGCCCCGGAGACTGGGAGTACTATTCTGACCGAAGGTGTTACCATGTTGTTTTGATGGACACGGTCTGTCCCAGACGCAGCAGTGAGCTCTGCTAAGAGTGTGCCCTGCATGTTGGAGCCAGGTGAGTGGTCGGAGTCAGTTCCTGGTCCAATCTAAATGCCAGACACAGTGAAGTGCTCCTGCTGTTCAAGGACCTGGGGAAGCCGAAGCTGGAGGATTGTTAGTGCAAGGCTAGCCTGGACAACAGAGCAAGAGCCTTTCTAAAACACAGCCAGGAGTGGTGGCATGTATCTGCAATCCCAGCTGGGAGGCTGAGGCTGGAGGACTGTGACACAGCAAGACCCACCTACTTTTTTTTTTTTTTTTGGAGAGGTTTTTGCTATAGGGCGCGTGTGCTCACCAGACAGAGAGAGACATAGAGACAGAAAGTGAGAAATCACCCCCCAGGGGGGATGGTCACGCCGCAATCCCTTCTCCTCCATTCTCCTCTTGGGATCTTGGGCACGCACGCACACACGCCCAGCGTGAGTTTTAAGCCACCAGGTCTGGCATGCGAACCGCGGTCGACTGTGTGGGAGTCCAGCGACATAGCCATTACACTAACTGCTGGTTCCCGAGACCCACTCTTAAAACACACAAAAAAAAGGGACTAGCAGATGGCAAAACAGTTACATCACTGGGGCCAGCAGGTGACGTGGGGGTGGAAGCACTGGACTCTCACATGGCTGAACATGGTTCAAGTCCTGCACCTGGCAGCTTGCTTTCTCATTTTCCTTCTCTTTCTCTCTCTCTCTCTCTTGTGAGTTCACGTGCCCTATAGGAAATTAAATAATAATAAATAAAATTAAATAGGTAATTTTTTTAAAAAAAGTTACATCACTGAACTCTCACGGAGTCAACTGCAGTTCAAGTCCTGGACTCGGCGGCTTGAAACTCACACTGGGGACGTGTGCATGCGTGCCTAGGATCCCAAGAGGAGAATGGAAGAAGAAGGATTGTGGTGTGGCCATCCCCCCTTGAGGGTGATTTCTCACTTTCTCTGTCTCTCTCTGTCTCTCCCTGTCTCTCCAGCCAGTGCATGTGCCCTATAGTAAAAATCTCTCTCTCAAAAAAAAAAAAAATGTCTCATACCTTTGTCATGGCTGTGGCAAAACACTAACAAAGTAATCTGGCCAGGTGTGACAAGCATGTTAAAATATTCTTATCTTAGATGTAGTAACTTCATTTCTCAGTAAATAAGAAACTTACCAACAAAGATTTATATAGAAATGTTCATCTCCACGTAATTTATAATAAATCTCAAAATTAAATGAAAAGTAATTAAATAATAAATTAAAACACACCAACAAATAATTTTTACCGTCATTAAAAATGCTTCAAATAATTTTAATCACCACAAAATAATGCTAAGAGAACAACAGGATAAAAGATTTAATATACAGTTTTTGTCTGTTTGCCTGTTTTATTCTTTAGTTTCTTATATGATACTTTAGGAAGACTTATATTACAAATGTATGTATCGGTCTATGATTTTCAATAGGTAATCAGAGCATGCCATCTTACTTTTTACGAATTCAGGAATCTTTGTATAGAAAGAAGTTTATACATCCAATTACTGTACATCACTATAGCTTGTGAAATGAATTTACCCAACATGAACATACTTCCCAACAGTCCAGCTGAAGAGATCATACATGTTATCATCAGCAGACGGTCCTCCATTTCTGTGTCCCTCAAATGTCCTGCCTCTCTATTTTTCTTCTTGATTCCTTTCCTCACTCTCCCCCATTTCCCACCCTGTTGCCACATTGTCTCAGTGTCCATAACCATTTTCCATGCTTCTGTATCCTCTATTCTTTCAGTTTCCACCACAGAGTGCAGACAGTCGGTATATATTAAGTGGAGACATACAATGTCTCTCTTTCATAGCCTGGCTGGCTTCTCTCAGCAGTAAATCTTCCATATCCATCCACTTTCTATCAAATGCCAGGATATTGGTTCTTTATTTTTGTTTTTATGGCTGAGTAGTATTTCATAGTGTATATGTGCCACACTTTTTCAGTCCATTCATCTGTTCATGGACATTGTGGTTGGTTTCATGTCTTAGCAATTGTGAATAATGCCACCATGAACACAGAGGTGCAAGCACTTTTCTGACTGAGTGTTTTTCTATCCTTTGAGTAGATACCCAGGAGTGGAATTGCTGGCTCATATGGTAGTTCTATTTGTAGGTCTTTGAGGAACCTCCATATTGTTCTCCACAGAGGCTGTACTAATTTACATTCCCACCAACTGCGTAGGACAGTCCCCTTTTCACCACAGCCTTGTCCGCACTTATTATTGTTTTTATAATCTTAGCCATTCTGACTGGGTTTAGGCGGAATCCCATTGTAGTTTTGATTTGCATCTCCCTTATTATAAGGGATGTTGAGCATTTTTTCATATGCTGTTTGGCTGTTTGTATGTCTTCCTTAGAGAGTTGCTTGTTCAGCTCATTTTCCCATCTTTTAATTGGCTTGATCATTTTTTTTTTGGTCTGGGTAAGCCACTTGAGTTCCCCAGGTATTCTGTTTTTAAAGATAAAAATTGTCTCTAAGTGTAAAACATGGTATTTCCTATAGTATTTACTTGCAATATTTTCTTCTTTGTTTTTTCTTTAAGAGAGATTTTTGCTATAGGTGTGTACTCTCACCAGAAAGGCAGAGAGACAGAAAGCAAGAAACCACCCGCCCAGGGGGGATGGCCACACCACAATCCCTTGTCTTCCATTCTCCTTTCAGGACCCTGGGCGTGTGTGTGTGTCACACACACACACATGCCTGGTGTAAGTTTTAAGCCACCCAGTTAGGGACTCAAATGGCTGTTGGCTACATGGAAGTCCCTTTTATTTTTCTTTTTTCTAGGTTTGCTTTGTTTTCTTTCCTTTTTGTGTGTTTTGCTATAGTGCGTGTATACTCACCACAGAGAGAGAAAGAAAGAAAAAGTGAGAAATCATCCCCCACCAGGGGTAAGGCCACACCACAATCCTTTCGCCTCCATTTTCTCAGGATTTGGAACACACACGCACATGAGCCTGGTGTGTTTTTCATGTTGCCAAGTCCAGGACTCAAACTATGTAGCTGGCCATGAGGGATCCGGCTGCCTTAACTTCCATGCCACCTGCTGGCCTCCGTTTGCTATATTTTCTAAATAATCCATAGTCAATGTGTTTTTGCATAAAGTAAAATGTTGTTTTTAAAAGCGAATACCCCTCAAACAGAAACCTGTACACTTCCATTCATAGCTATATCATTCACAACACCAAAAGGTGGGAATGACCCAAGTGTCCATTAATAGAGCAATGAATAAACAAAATGAAGTTTAATCTTATTATTCAGCTACAAAAGGGAATGAAATTTCAATATATGCTATAAGAAGGGTGGAACCCAAAAACATGGTATTTAGTGAAATAAACCAGGCACAGACAGACAATATTGTATTGTCCCACCCGTATAAGGGACCTAGAAGAGGCAAATGTACAGACACAGAAAGTGGGACAGGGTTACCTGCGGCTGGGAGGAGGGAGGGAGAGTTATTATCTAAGTACAGAGTTTTCCGGGGATGATGAAAAAGGTGTAAGTATAGACAGGGGGGATGAATACATGACATTGTGAATGTACTTAATGCCACTGCATTGGTATCCTGAAGAATGATCGCGATAATAAATACCATATTTTATTACAATAAAATAAAAAGGAAATGTCTTGGGATGCTTTTCCCCAGCCCCTGAGGGAGTCCCTTCTCCTGCCACGAAAGTACATGCAGGAGGGAACTTCAAAAAGTTCATAGAAAATGAAACGAAAGTACAAGGTTGTTTTAGTGTAAACATTTTCTTGGAAAATCACGCATATCTTTCTCATAATGCATTTTCCATGACCTCATCCCACCCTGAACCTTCACTCAATGCACAATTACTGGTTTTACCTTGGTGTCACTGTGACCTGAGCTCCAGTGAGTCCCCCATCCCAGGCACACAGCACAACACTTGCATATAGCAGGTACTCAAAAAAAAAAAAAAATGTCATCCAGGAATGAACACATGAAAGAAGAAAAGCCAGCCCATTCAAAGGTTCATTCTGCTTAGTCAAATTAAAAGCAAATTCCAGATCAATCCTAATATCCCTAATGAAGTTCTATAGTTCCACTGCATCTGATGATGTATTTTCAGAAAGTATTAGGATATCAAATTTGCTAACATTACCCCTTTTTCATCTCCATGAGAGGCTGTCACAAGGGGTCACATGGGGTCAGACAAGAGATCGCTGATGGTGCACCAGCATAACACTCTGTTAGCCAGCCCAAATGGGAGGGTCCTGGGTTTGTGGCCAGGAATGGTCATGCCAGATACATGCATGCCCATGCTCCAGGGCTGGCTGGGGCTGGGGATGAATCATGGTGTGGGGAGCCTGTTGGGAATGCCTGCCTCTGTTTCTGTCTGCCTTTCCCTCTCTCTCTGCAATTTGCTCCCAGCTTCAGCCAGATCGTGAGCACACATGCGCCTAGGAGGTCTTCAGAGGTGAGCCCAGAACCTTCCCATATGGATCAGCTTCACAGACCACTGTGTTACTTCTATACTACCATCTGCCCCCCGAAACTTACACTTTAGCCCGATTTTTTCATTTTTTTAAAATATGGTTTTTTTTGTTTATTTTTTTAATTTCTATGAATGAGAAAGACAGGGAGAGAAACCGAGAGACAGCACCCACAGCAGGGTCCTGACATGACAGTCCCCACCCAGCTTCAGCAAGCCCAGAGAGCATCGTGCTTTATGCTGCACTGCGTCCATCCCACAAACTTCAGTAAGTCCCCTCTTACATCCAGCACTGCAACGTTTCAGTATATGCTAGTCTGTAGAGAAATAAAACAAAGGCGAGCAAAACACCTAGTAGAGCAAAAATTAACGGCACACATCATAATGTGGTGGTCTTTGTTGGAAATGATAATATCCTTGATTTCATTCTTGCATACTGCATGCATGCTTCGAAAATTCATATTACACCCCACAAAGATGTGCAATAGCTAAATGTAAATAAGAAATTATAAAATAGAAAAAAATTATAGAGACTAGCAAATGCTTTATTGCTTATAAAATATTCCTCTCCTGAATAGCAAACACTGTTTCTCGGTCCCAGAAGTCAGACAAGGCATTTCATTACACTCAGGCATACTCTTACTAATATGACAAAACTAGCCCCTATCTCAATCTTATGTCAAATCGTCGCATCAATTAATCTCAATTTAATTCTACTCAGAGCACTAGCCTCAATTTTAGTAGGCAGACAAGAAGGGCTCAACCAAAACCATCTATGAAAAATAACAGCCTACTCATCAATCACCCACATGGGCTGAGTAACAGCCATCCTGCCATAGAACATCCCCACTATACAGATCCGGACGCTGAGACCAATCGCCTGCCTAAGAAAGCTCACCTAGTCAGAGAGGGCAAATACAGTCACACCTGGATCTTGCCACGCCACATTCTCACCTTTCCACCAGCTTTGATCAAATTCTCATACACCTGGAAAGAAAAACATCCTGTAGAAATATGAAACTCCTCCTCTGCCTACCACATTTTCATCAGCTCTAGCTCCACCTCCCAGGTGTTCTATTTTTTGCTGTGACAACCCGGAACAATTGTTTCTGGCGTATCCTTGTCTGTTATATGTTCTCCTGGATGTGTCCTGTACTACTTGAATGTTTTAAAAGCTGGGCCCCAGAGAAGAGATTGAAGAACACTTGATACTTTCCGTGGAGAAAATACTCATGTTATGAGCTTACCTGAAGAAACAACTTTTTAGGAGTAACTCGACAAACCCTACCAGTGGTGTCATCACCAGAGTCTGACACTGTGTGATTACTCTGGACTTGAGTGCGCTGCTAAAGAGCCATGAGGAGCATCCTGACAGGTCACTTGAAGAACAGGGATCGGGCTGCAGGACACAAAAGCACCATGAAATTGGGAAGAGATTCCAGTCCCTTTAGTCTGGACTTGACTTCTCTTTTTTCTTCTCTTTTTTAAGTTCCTTAATTTATTTTATCCAGAGAAACAGAAGAGGAGGTGCATCCCTACTAGGGTCTCATACACAGTCTCTGTCAGCCCAGATCACAGGCACACGTAAGTGCACCAAGAGTTCTCAGGGAGGTCCCAGGACATGAACCCAGTACCATTCGCATATGGGTCCAGCTGTGTCACCAGTGCACCACCACCAGGCCCCTGGACTTGATTCTAGCAGGCAGTTATTAAACATAGAAAAAAGAACTGTAACTAAATTTATGATTATCAAGAACTCATGGGACCAGCAGTTAGGGTGATGGCTATGTCGCTGAACTCCCATGTAGTCGACTGTGGTTCGAGTCCCGGACCTGGTGGCTTAAACTCACGCCAGGCGCGTGTGTGTGTGTGCCCAAGATTCCGAGAGGAGAATGGAGGAGAAGGGATTGTGGCGTGGCCATTCCCCCTGGGGGTGATTTCTTGCTTTCTGTCTGTCTCTATCTTTCTGGTGAGCGCATGCGCCCTATAGCAAAAACCTCTCCAAAAAAAAAAAAGGAACTCACCAATATTAACATTTCCATCTCAGGGAAGAAATTTTAGGTATACCATCACCACTCTGGACAATCTAAGTTTGGTAACAAATGAGCAAAATATCCTTAGGCTAATAAAGTCCATATTCATGGACTAATCTTCCAATGTCATTTAAGGTTGAAATAAATATACCATAACAAAAAGTGTTAAAGTAACAGAAACCTCAGTGTTTGGTTTACACAGGTGAAGTTAAAAGAAGATGTAGCCCTATCCTATATAGGTAAGAAACTAGTAATAGGCTCTCAAAGAGTTGCAGAATCTAGTTTTCTAGAGTTTTTAAATATTGGGTAATTTTTCTTCTTTTCTTATTTTTTTACATTTAATCACTGTACATCTTTACAGCATACAAAATTAATTTTTCTAGCATGAATACACTGAATAAATTTTTTTTAATTTAAAATTTAAAATAAAGTAAATCACTAGCCTATATTGATACTTCAGTGACCACTAGAGTACTTGGCTTTTCAAAGCCCAGCAATAAAATTAAAATTATGGAAAGGTTTAAAAAAATATACTGGGGGACCCAGAGGGTGATACAGTGGTTAAGGCACTGGACTCCCACATGGCTGACCATGGTTTGAGTCCCGGACCTAGCAACAGCTTGCTTTTCCAATTTCTCTTTCTCTGTGTCTCTCTCCGGTGAGCACACATGCCCTATAGCAAATTTTCAAACAATAATAATAAATTAAATTAAATAAATAATTCTTGTTTAAAAATATATATGTAGGGTAAATTATTACCCATATGCCTTAAATACAGGATCCCCCCCATTCACAGGTATTCACAGGGATGCCCAAAATCAAATCCTTTGTGTGTTTTTCCTATACATGCATCCCTATGATGAGGTTATCTATAAATTAGGCAAAAATAACTATAATAAAATAGAACAATTATAACACTATTATGCAATAAAAGTTATGCGAATGTGGTTTCTCTCTCTTTCACTCCAAATGTCTTCTTATACTGATCTGACCTATTTTGGGACCATGGGTGACCACAGATCAATGAAGTCATAGAGCGCAAAATGTGGGTAACGAGAGGCTACTTTTCTAAAAAGTGACAAAGTGTGACTGACAGCCAAGATCGATGGTGGTGATAATTATAGCCACTGCTTCCAGAAACAAATCAACCAGTTCCAGGACGGCTACAGGGTTCAGGGAAGAGACTGGGAGGAGGCTACACCTTGGCGATCTGAGCCTGACAATCCCAGCAAAGGACACAAAACAAAGACACAGAGGCTGGAACAAGGTATTTCAGGCCATAAAGAGAGTGATAAAAAATGGGATTACCAAAATTTATTAAAAAAAAAAAAACTAACACAGTAAAGTTTTTTTAAAATATAAACTAATAGATTAATCTTGCCTGCACTATAAAATTCCAACACCTTAACAAAATATGATTACACCACCTTCTCCATAATTTAAGTCTGATATTCACAAAACATTTAGAAATTTATAAACTTTCCATCACGGTTTTCAAAAAATAATTTTCATAATCAACATGATTATTGCATTTGCAGGAACTGTCTAACCACCTGTTTCCTGAAAAGAGGAGCAATTTGGCAACCCCAGTAAGGAAAAGAGTCCAAGTTCAAGGCCGAATTAAGGGCAGAAATGAAGACAGGCAAAAGGGCTAAGTTTCTTTCCTGCCAAGCTTTTCCTTCCATTTGTGCGATGTCTCTGGGTGTGTCTTTTACAGGACAACCTCTGTAACCTTCTGTATCCTGCCTTTCAAATCCTCTTCTTTCCCATAGACTTTCAGCAGCAAACAACCCCCACTGAAATCTGCCAGACCTCCAATGTCCCACCCACCACTCCACCCCACCAGGAAAAAAGGAAACGCCAACACCCTCCAACACAGCTACTTTGGCTCAAAGTTCTGCCTTGTCCCTGGCCATTTCCACGGAGGTGGGACCCAGAAACTGGTGATTCTCTTGAGGCCGGCCTAGGAAGGTGTAAACACCGGAGGTGCAGCTTTGGAACTGAGAACTGTTCAATTCCATGCAGCTGAGGCCGGATTGTGGCACAGACGCAAAACAACACTCTGTGAGGCAGACTCAATGGAAAGGTCACAGGTTCACATCCAAAGAGAGTAGGCACCCATGTGCCCATGACCTGGGCTGGCTGGAGCAGAGGGTGGATCATGGTGTCGAGATCCTGTCGGGGTGCTGTATCTCTCTCTCTCTCCTCCCCTCCACTTCATGGAATAAATACATAAACATCAAAAGGAAAAAAAAAATTACGTAAATTACATGCAGCTAACAAACTGTGTGTACATGTTTAATTTTCTCAAAATGCGGACCCACCTACAACAACCTTTCAAACATTTGCACCACATCTTACTTAGTCGTCCCCTATTACTGTGACTTTCCCAGATGTGGATCAGGTGACACCTAAACCATAACGAATTTTCTATTCTTGGAGGAGGGCCCCTTAATTGCTGCTCTTCAGCTGAGAGTGAAGTATGTGACTAATTTCTTTTCAATAAGCCGCTGGGCCAAGACGAAAGGTATGTTTCCCACCCCAGCCAACTTCAATCAACAGATGCTCCCTGTCACCCAAAACCATCCTCACCGCACCCCCACATGACAAGTATTCAATGTCCAGGCCAGACCAGCCCCAGGTACATGAAGAGGGCAGGACCGGGATCAGCAGGTGGCATAATAGTTAAAGTCGTTGTACTCCCATGGCAGACTGGTTTCAGTCCTGAACCCAGAGGCTTGAAAATCACACTCGAAGCATGTGTGCATTGCAGCCATTCCCCCAGGGGGCGATTTCTCACTTTCCCTCTCACTGTCTCTCTCTGGCAAAGCGCATGAGCCCTAAGACAAAAACCTTTAAGAGAGAGAGAAAGAGACAGAGCAAGGCCAAAGCTAAACCCAGCCCCTGGGTCAGAGTACAAGCACCATCCCAACCACCCCTCCCAGCACTGACCCTGTAGCCTTCGCCCAAAGGAAGGATAGACACAGACAGCTGCATTTCGCTGCCCTGTGGAATCGGAAAATGTAGTACCTATAGTGGTCATCTCGTGGTGCACCCAGAATGCCTATCTGAGTTTATAAACCCCATCTGCTTGCATTTTGCCAATGGGAAGGAAGTCTTTTCATTATACCTAGAACATTAAATTATATTTGGCCCAATTTTCTGCCATGTGCAAGGAAAACAGGTTGGCAAAAAAAAAAAAAAAAAAAAGCCAGATAACCCTAGATACTTTTTTAGGGGTGGAAGTGAGGTTAGTTGTTCTAGGACCCTAGAAATAACACTCACTCCCACAGGCGCTATGCCCAGAGCAGGTAAAATCCTGTCGAAAGCCCAGAAATGGTCACGATCGGCCTAATTCCGGCCACAATGCAGGAAGTGGCAGGAAAGGCTTGCCGGTCTTACTCCAGTCGCTTGTAATTTTATCAACAAGAAGCACAATAATGCTCACCTTTCGGATTACGCTTTTAAATGTCTGTGGAAAACACCCAGCATTGTGCGCAATAACGTCTCCACGTCTCTTAGGAGGCAGATATTGGGTCGTAGGAAAAGTCATGATGTGTTTTTCTGTTTTACGATGCAAACATGTGCAGTGACTTTTCTGATGAGCCAATAAATTCCTTGGCCCAGAGAGAAGAATGGCCGTTTCATTTCTAACATATAACAGATGATCTGCTTATAAAGTACACTGCAGTTAGGATCAGTTAGGTGCTTTGGGCTGCAAGTAATAGTAACCCCAAGTTGAGCTGGCTTAAAATGGCACGGCATCAAGGAGAGCGCTGGCCCAGGGGCTCAGACAGTGAGAGCAGGAATTGTTTTCCAAATGATATTTAAAATGTACTGCATGGCCAAAACTGATTCATTATAGTCTGTACAAAAATACAAGGGATGGGGCCAGCAAGTGGCACGGTGCTTGAGGTGCTGGATTCCCACATGGAAAACCATAGTTCAAGTCCCAGACCTGGAAGCTTGCTTTCACACGTTCCCTCTGTCTCTCCCTGGTGAATTTTAATTAATTAATTAATAATTAATTAAAATAATTATTTTTAAAAAACACAGAAGAGAGACTTTTAGCCAAATGTAAAGAGAGTGAGGAGCATTAAATAATCTTTTTACAGAGGTTTTCTGTTACCTACAGCATAATGGCACTATTGGGTTCTTGAACAAGGAAAGATCTGTGAGTGCCAGAAAGGCCATAAAATGACATAGGACCAAAAATTTTAATGGAAAGAGAAAGGAAACGGGCAAGTTTTCCCTGTTTTCTCTCATTCTCTCGGCTACTACTACAACTCACAATCCCCCCACAGTCTTAAAGAGTACTGAATATAGGGATTAATGTTTTTAATTTTTCCAAAATAAGAACTTATGTATCTAGAGCTAAATTTTTTTAAAAAATAATTTGCCAGAGAGTGCACACACCCTCCAGAGAGAGAAAAAGAGGGAACATGAGAAAGCACCTTCAGGACCAGCAGTTGGCATAATGGCTATGTTGCTGGACTCCCATGTAGCCAACCGCAGTACAAGTCCTGGACCCAGTGGCTTAAACTCACTCAGGGTGCGTGTGCATGCGTGCCAAAGATCCCAAGAGGAGAATGGAGGATAAGGGACTGCTGTGTGGCCATCCCCCCTGGGGGGTGAGTTCTCACTTTCTGTCTCTCTGTCTCTCTCTCTTTCTTGCGAGCACATACGCCCTAAAGCAAAAATCTCTCCAAAAAAAAAAAAAAAAAAAAAAAAAAAAAAAAAACTCCATGCCACAATCCCTCTCCTCCATTTCTCCTTTTGGGATTTTAGGCATACACACACATGCACCCAGAGTGTTTTTCAAGCTGCTAAGTCTAGGACTCAAACTGTGCAGTTGGCCATATGGATTCAGCACCTTAACCACCAGGCCACTAGCTGGTCCCTGGAGCTAAGTTTCAAAACACAGCAGTACCAAATGTCTCACAAAAAATCTAGTAGCTTCACGATTCAGTTTTGAAAATAACTTACAAAAACTATAAAAAAAATTCATATGTAAATCAAACATAATTTCTCTAACCAAGTGAAAAATGATAGATTAAAAAAAAGAAGAAGAAGAAGAAGAAAAGAAAACTACCTCTTTATGGAAGAAAAGAATAAAAGTTTGTTTTTTAAAGAATTACTTTAACTTCACTTGTTTATTTTAATTTGACCGAAGAGGGATAGAGTGTGTGTGTGTGTGTGTGTGTGTGTGTGTGTGTGTGTGTGTGTGTGAGAGAGAGAGAGAGAGGGAAAGGGAGAAAGCAAGCTGCCAGGTCCAGGACTCAAACCATGGTCAGCCATGTGGGAATCCAGTGCCTTTAACCCTCAACGCCATCTGCCAGCCCCTAAAAGTTTATTTCTTAAATCTTTTGTTTCCTAATGCCGATTGGCATGATTTCTGTGGGGAAAATTAGTCAACTGTATAAACACTGCTATGAAACAGCTGAAGTAAGCAAATCTCTGTTCTAATCTCCTGGCTGGCATCACAGCAAAACTGCTTTCTTCCTCACGCCTGCTACAGCTTACCTTTCCTTGATGAAACTCCTAGGTCTGCAGCGGCAGGTTTGGTTTCAGAGACAGTTAGATAATACCCATGATTCGCAATCTGCCTTTAAAGTGTGATCCCAGTTAAAGACAAAAAAAAAAAAAAAAAAATCCCGTCAATACTTTACTTTGAAGTTAGCAAGGTCCCTCAAACAAAGAAATGAATAATTTCAAAGTAAACAGAAATACCTCACCGAATTTCATTTTTCCAGTTCTCGGAGTGCTCATCTGACAAGACAATTTCAATACGCAGAGCCAGACGGAATCGTAGAAGCATACATCTAAAAACCGAAATCTGTCACCACTGGGATTATGCCCTAAATGCATGGATTTACCCTGCCACATTTATTGACTTTACTCAAAGACACGTCATCATTAAGTATATCCCTTCATTTTCTATTCATTTATTTTTTCTATTCATTTATTTAAAGGAAAAAAAACCAAAAACACAAACAAAAACAGCTGACCTACTGACTTTCTAGATGTCACGAAAGACGATTCAAGTGAAGGGTAGACAGGACAGGAGAGTGAAGTGCAGGAACTCGACGTGCAGGGCACACTCTGACTGAAGATTCGAAGTACATATCCCCAGCCATACCCGTCATAGTTCCCCGGGGCAGTTTCTGCCTTCCACCTTCCCCATCTCTGTCAAGAGCTCTATTCTTGTGTCACTCACCCAGGTTTGTAACTTTGCAAACAAAATGAGCCAACACTCTCCCCCATTTCTGGGTCCAGTCAGTCACCATTCATGGACAGTGCCTTGGGAGTAAATATCTTTCACAGCCTCAAACCGCATCTCGCAAAATGGAGACACAATAAATGCTTGCCGAATCAAGTGTGCAAAGTACACACCATTTTCAGGTCCTCTGCTTAAAAAAATCATTATTAAAATTAGGCTGTTTTTTGTTTGGATCCTGAGTTGAACAAATGAACTGCAAAAAGTACCTATGCAACTGCTACAGTTTTCATCATGGTTTGTCCCCCAAAGATTCATGCTTTGGAATATGGTCTTAGTGGGTGGTGATGGGATGTCCCCAGAGATTCAGGTGTGGGACCTGAGCGTGTTTACTGTATTGTAAAGGTATTAAACGTAATTCCTTCACTGTGTGCCATGGTCAGGCCTTTGGCTGCGACAGTGTCATGGGGCAGAGCTCCTGTAATGGAGTTTCGGTCCATATAAAAGCAGAGGGAACACATTCTATGTACTGAGCACTGTGCTAAGTCCCGTGTGAGCCTCACCACACCCTGTGGGAAGGGTTGTAGGGGGGGACAGCAATGCAGTGAAGAGCAATGTGGTGACCTGCCCAGGGTCGCGGGGCTAGCAAGCAACAACCCCACAGCTGTCTGACCCCAAGCCCTCGCTCTGTTATCAAGCTGGGAGCTTACACTTGCAAAGAGTAAGCAATGCAGGGGATAAAAAGCCCTGCACAGAAATGAAAGCAGAGAGGTCACTATCACTCGGCTGGGAGGCCAGGACAGCAGGTTCCCGGAAGGACGAACTGAGCTGTGCCTCCAAGGCCAGCGATGGGTCTGGGGGTCACTGGAGCCAGAGAGCTGTGACGACTTCCCATGACACTCTGGAGTTTACCTCAAAAGTCAAATAAAGATAATTTTTGGCTGGATCAATAGATGGCACTGTGGTTAAGGCACTAGACTCCCAAATGGCTATGGTTCAAGTCCTAGACCTGGCTATGTGAAAAATCATTCCAAGCACGTGTGCATGTGTGGCCAAAATCCCAAGAGGAGAACGGAGAAGAAGGGCTTGCAGCATGGCTTCCCCTGGGGAGTGATTTCTCACTCTCCCTCTTACTGTCTCTCTCTGGCAAGCCCACACCCCTATGCCAAAAACCTTAAGCAAACAAACAAAAAATTATAATTTTTAGCCTACCAGTTTGTTGGTGGAAAAGAAACTTTTCTGAAATCATCTGACAACATTTTTGTGGTTGCTGATTTAAGCAGCAGTTGAAGTTTATCAAGATGGCTGCCTATTCCTTTTAATTCTCTCAAATGTGCTTTCTCATATCAGATGTAACTGAAATTTACCTAAAGAAATTACTCAAGACCCATGGCCTAGAAAAATAAAACAAGCTTAAATGAAAGTAAAATATAGGCGACAAATAATTTATATTAATACAGGAATGGTGGGAGGTGTTAAGAGTATTTTATTAGCTTTATGACCCAGAAAAAAAAAAAAGAAAGAAAGAAAAAGTAAAGTTTACTATGAGAATATCACTGTTTAAACTGTTCCTTTCGTGGCTAGTCTGAATTTGTTATCAGATTATTTTAGTCCCAAAATGTTCAAGTAGGTGACGGTTCATGAGCTGTAGCTCAACGAAATCATTACATAAAACTACTGAATTACTTTAATGCTTGATGCCTTCACAAGTTTGCAATAACATGGAAAACATCTCTTCTAAAAACCACTTCTTAAAGAAAGTCTGGGAGTTGACTTTTCCAGAAACATGGCTACACATGTTTGCATATCTGGGAAAAAGATTGAGACCCGAGGCTGCATTTGAAGGACAAGGTGGCATTGTTGTTATACCTTGTTAAATGTTTAAATGTACAGCCTACACCACCCTTTATGAGAGCTAAAATGTGCCAAAGAACAAAAATCCTTTTCCTAGAGCACTTATGTTCTAGAGGCACAAAGAGATAGAGCCAAAAATATCCACAGGAAAGTTCTAGAAGTCTCTGGAATTCAAAAGCCTGCTCATTAGGTAAGTTTCCAAACCTGCTGAAGCTGTCCACATGTGGACTTGGGGAGTATGACATATCTTCAGATATGGCTGGGGGTCCTTCTGTCAGGTATGGCTGTCTGTCTTTCTGGCTTGAGAACTATAACTATATATTTTGTTGTCACCTCTTGTGGGTCAAATGTCTGGTGACTACTAGACATTAGTGATTAGGGAGGAAGGAACTGAGTGGTGAAATCCCACATATTCCCTCATTTTCCAGGTCTAGGGGACTAAGGAATATTACAGGCTGGAGGGAAGGAAAGTCTTCCATTGTACCATCTGCCCTTGACAATCTACTTCTGGAAGCCAGGGTCTCCAGATGACAGAGTTCTAAAAAGGAGGAGGACTATTCTTAGATAACTGTAGTTAAATTTATATTGAAAGACAGAAGTGATTGAATAAGCTTTGAAGAACCTTTGATGGTTCCCAGGAGGGGCAAAGTGGACAGTCTGTGAGAAGAAGACAGTCCAGGAGAGAAGCCCTGCAGGGACACCTCGGGCAGTGAGGTTGGTGGGGCTGAGAACGTCTCAGCATGGGCACTTTCTACCAGGTTATCTCGGAGAGCACACTTAGCCTCTCTTAATTTCAGCCTCATGAAGTGGAGATAAGCAGCTGGGTCGTGGCACAGCAATAACACAACTGGACTCACATGGGAAGGTCCTGGGTTCATACCCTGAAACGTCCCTGCACATGCCATGGACAGGTGCCCATGATCCAGGCCAGCTGGGACTGGGTGTGAACTGTGGCATAAAGACCCTACTGGGGGGCCTGTCTCTCTGCCTTCTCTCTCACTCATAGAATAAATGAACTTCATATTTTAAAATGGAGATAAAAAGGGGCCAGCAGGTGGCGAGGTGCTTAAGGCACTGGACTACCACACAGCGGACCATGGTTTGAGTTCCAGACCCATCAGCTTCAAAATCATGCTGAAGATTGATCTCTGATACCTGAAAGCTGACAGCTTCTTTGCATCCAAGAGGCTGCTCCCCGATGACTCTGCAGCTGTCACCATGCCACACCATGCCACAAAAGGAGTATGCTGAATTATATGGTAACCACTATGGATACCTTTTGGGTTACCATGAGAAAAAAGAGAAAGAAGGAAAGTTGGAGGCTCATGAACAAAGAAGGCAAAAATAATGATTGGTCTGAAGGCTAAGCTCTATCATAAACAGCACCAAGCTGAGAAAATACAAATGAAAAAGACTATCGAGATGCATGAAAAGAGGCCCATCAAACAAAGGAGTGATGAAAAGACTCCACAAGGAGCAGGACCTGCAGATCTGCTGGACAGAGAAAGACAGGCCCGAGCTAAAGTACATTTCAATAGGATGAAACAAAAACGGAAAGAGAAAGCGGGAAAATGGGAAGTCCCTCTACCCAAAGTTCAAGCCCAGGGAGAAACAGAAGTATTAAAAGTTATTCGAACAGGAAAGAGAAAGAAGAAGGCATGGAAGAGGATGGTTACCAAAGTCTGCTTCGTTGGAGATGGCTTTACTAGAAAACCACCTAAACAGTAAAGATTCCTTAGGCCAATGGGCTTACGTTTCAAGAAGGCCCACGTGACACATCCTGAACTGAAAGCCACCTTCTGCCTGCCAAAACTCGGTGTAAAGAAGAATCCCTCATCCCCACTAAATACAACTTTGGGTGTTAACACCAAAGGTACTGTCATTGAGGCGAACATGAGCCAGTTGGGCCTTGTGACACAAGAGGCAAGGTTATTTGGGGAAATATGCCCAAGTTACTAACAATCCTGAAAATGATGGATGCATAAATGCTGTCTTACTGGTTTGATAGCAGCTGCATACAAGTAACTCCTTGTAATTTTTCAAGATGATACACCAATCTGGAAAACCATCATGATTGGTGTTTTTTTGTTTGTTTGTTTGTTTGTTTGTTTGCTATAGGGCGCATGCGCTCACCAGACAGACAGAGAGAGACAGAGAGACAGAAAGTGAGACATCACCCCCCGGGGGGGGATGGCCATGCCGCAATCCCTTCTCCTCCATTCTTCTCTTGGGATCTTGGGCACACATGCACACGCGCCCAGCGTGAGTTTTAAGCCACTGGGTCCAGGACGCGAACCGCGGTCGACTACGTGAGAGTCCAGCGACATAGCCATTATGCTAACTGCTAGTTCTGAATATAGCTGGTCTTACATGTCTGCAGTCATCAAAAGATTATTTGTTAAATTGTACAAAAACATTAAAGTGACCTGGTTTAAAAAAAAAAAAATCATGCTAGGCATGTATGTGTGTGTGCCCAAAATTCAGAGAGGAGAATGGAGAAGGGACTGCAGCATGGCCATTCCTCTGGAGGGCAGCAGGGAGTGATTTCTCACTTTCTCTCTGTCTCTCTTTGGTGAACACACACACCCCATGGCAAAAACCAAAAAAAAAAAAAGAAAAGAAAAGAAAGAAAATGGAGATAAGAAGACCGTCACTGAGTTCCTGGGATGATTAAATACAACAATGTACATACTTCAGACTGTAACAGGATAGCAAGCATGCATTAAATGAGCAAGCAACAATAATGTGGTCGGCCACCATCAGGAGGGTACAGGAAACCTTCCAGGCTCATGGTTTATGGGGCTTGACCCTCCCTGACCAGCACCAGAACGCACTACCAGCATGTCGGTCGTTGAGAACACGTGAGGGGAGAAGTCTGAGGACCGGCCCACTCTGGAGGGCAAAGCCCTGAGCCCTGGGCTACCCTTGGGACAGCCTTCACCCTACACAGATCATACCAGCATGCTACACGTCAGTCTATCAGTGAAGGGCAGCTGGGGACCCCGAGTCCCAAGGTCCTGTCCAGATCTAATATCCTCAGCTCCGACTTGTGACCTAGACCCGCAGCCTTCTCACTGACAGACCCCTGAATTCAGAGTCTAGCCAGGCAAGAAGGTAGACATGAAGGCTGCTTGAGCAAGTAGGGGTCCCCTCCCTGCCTCCAGGCAAGGCCAATGAGGCCTGAGGGGAGCACCCAGCTCAATTTGAAGGAGGAAGCACCACCAGCCTCAAAAGTCATTTTAAGGGGCCCCAACCCAGGCCCTGTGACATCGAAGTACACACTCAGAAAGGGGCAAGGCTGTGAGCCAGGACCTTCAAAGCACAGTCCGGATCACCCTCCCGCCCGCTCTGAAGGGTCATAGGCGAAACATCCCATTTTCTGCACAGATTAAGCCTGCCATGCTCCAGCATGAATAATACCAGTGTAATGCCTTCATTGTACTTCACAGATCGTCTACCTGCTAGCACAGGTTTCCACCTATTAAGACGGAGAGGAAAGCGAAGCCATTAACTGCATTCCGTGAAGGACCATATGGCTACACACGGGCAGCCGGCCAGCGAAGGTTCCAACCAAGCTGCTGTGTACGAGGCAAGCGCAAAATGAAGTCGTTACACTCTATTGGATTAGCATCAGGGAGGGAGGGCCAGGAAGTCAACAGCATCGTAAAAAGAAAAAACCCGGGCTTCATCTTTTCCATCTTCTGGGTTCAGGGTTACCTTGAACATCTCAAAAACCACAATTGGAATCACCCAGATTGGATGGTACTCACAGCTTAAGTTATTCAACCAGCATGCTTTAAAACTAAGTATGAAAAATTTCAGTCCTTTGCAAGATACCCAATAATGTATAATAACCATATACTGGTAGGTATAAATAAGCAGGCAAACCAAAACAAACTCGCAACCAAGACTCTTGCTTTCTTTACTCAAAATTCAAAACTATAAAAGAATAAAAGGTAAATAGCTACATTTAGGTTTTTGTGGGGTTGCTTAGGTTTTTGCCATAGGGCACATGCATTTACTAGGGTAGAGATAGAAAGTGGGAAATCACCCCCCAGGAGGGATGGCCACACTGCAATCTTTTC
>NW_006160208.1:985819-1005921 GCF_000334495.1 Tupaia belangeri chinensis | reverse complement strand
TACCATATGGCTACACACGGGCAGCCGGCCAGCGAAGGTTCCAACCAAGCTGCTGTGTACGAGGCAAGCGCAAAATGAAGTCGTTACACTCTATTGGATTAGCATCAGGGAGGGAGGGCCAGGAAGTCAACAGCATCGTAAAAAGAAAAAACCCGGGCTTCATCTTTTCCATCTTCTGGGTTCAGGGTTACCTTGAACATCTCAAAAACCACAACTGGAATCACCCAGATTGGATGGTACTCACAGCTTAAGTTATTCAACCAGCATGCTTTAAAACTAAGTATGAAAAATTTCAGTCCTTTGCAAGATACCCAATAATGTATAATAACCATATACTGGTAGGTATAAATAAGCAGGCAAACCAAAACAAACTCGCAACCAAGACTCTTGCTTTCTTTACTCAAAATTCAAAACTATAAAAGAATAAAAGGTAAATAGCTACATTTAGGTTTTTGTGGGGTTGCTTAGGTTTTTGCCATAGGGCACATGCATTTACTAGGGTAGAGATAGAAAGTGGGAAATCACCCCCCAGGAGGGATGGCCACACTGCAATCTTTTCGCCATTCTCCTCGCAGGATTTTGGACATGCACGCACTCATGCCCAGCGTGAATTTCAAGCCACCAGGTCCGGGACTCAAACTGCGGCCTGCCATGTGGGAGTTCAGTACCTTAACTACCACACCACCTGCTGGCACCTACATTTGTTATTTTTGTAAGTTTATTTATCTAAGAGAAAGAGAAGGAAGGAGGTACCCCACTCATACACGAGTCACCCTTTGCCTCCGACATCATGGATCACAGACGAAGGCACAAGAGTACAGGGAGCTCGCAGGACACAATCCTGGGACCTTCCCATGTGGCTTTCACAACGTGGAGAGTTGTGTTTTCTCTGTGCCACCATGGCTGGCCTCCATCTGCATTTCATTTCATGTCATCCTCCGGAAGGATAATGTCTTGTGTGAGATCATGACCACCGTCACCACCACCTCACCGCCGCCATCACCTCACCGCCGCCCAACCTGGTAAAGCAAGGAGCATGGAGGAGAGCCTGAACCCACATCCAGAGATCTGACATGGCACCCACAAAGAGAGACAGCAGAGTGAAGGGGAGGGAAATGGGCTGCTCGTGGTACCCCACAGCCTTTCCACAGAGGGCAGAAGAGGATGCTAGGATAAGGGATGGTGATCCACCTCTCACCAGGTGAGACCCTAATAGCAAGGAGTCGTGAAAAGCGCAGAGACACAGGCACAAACTAGCCGGCCTCAAGGACACAAAGCACCGTGTTAGTAACAAAATAAATATAATCTGTGTTTCTGAGATTTTTCTCAACTGTGCAAAGAGAACACCTCTCAAAAACATAGTAAAAGGAGGATATGCAAAGTCATTTTAAACTACTAACATCCATCAGGGTTTCACTTTAATTCTGATACTTACACCATCATTCACATTGTCTAAGCATTCTCTCAACTGTATTAAAAAACTATTTTCCAGAATGTTTGCTTACCCTATTTAAGAGCATAACCCGGCCACCTTCTCTTCCAGGAGCAGTTTGCATGGACAAAGAACACAGCCTTTAAGCCAGCAAGTCAAATGAAGAAAGAACTTTATTTTGCCATGGCAGTATTTTTCCAGATTTCTCAACCCAGGTCTCTTTCAGATAAACATTTTTTTTAAAAAACCTCATGTTCTGCTTTAGCTTTACCTGAAGTTTCAAATTAAATATGTCAAAAAAAATACCAAAGCGAAGATTTTTTTCAAACAAAAATATTATAACCTCGAAACATATGTTTTTCTTCTCTCGTATTTTTTTAAGTGTTGAAGGTGCTTGTTCACAAGTACAGTGACAGTTACTTCATAATCAAATGTTCTTCCATTTGTTTCCACAGTTAGGAGTGAAAGGAAAAACTGCCCATAAAATGTACGTCACTGAGAAAGGAGGTGACACCTGGAAAAGCGCATTCACTTGTTCTAACGTAAATAGGGAGAGGAGATCGCCACAGTGATCTTCAAGTCTGACACCACAATCAAATTCCCATCTTCAAACCTCGCTGGAGTTCTCTTTTCAATAACACCAACGAGAAAGGTCTCTCTCTTCATAGCTCACAGGTGCAACTTTCCACCACTATCAGAATCAGAATGCCTGAATTCACCCAAAGTGGACGAGATGTAAGTTTTTATAAACTTTTTTTAGTGCCAGAAGGTATATGTCCATGAAAAAAGGAGAGAATATCCCCCAAAGGGGCCTGGTCACATCACAATCATTTTTCCCCCATTTCTCCCTCCTGGCAAGTGTCTGGGCATGTGCACATGTGGCCTGCATATTTTTCAGGCTGCTAGGGTTGGGACTCAAACCCTGGTTGTCATGTGGAATCCAGCTTCCCCTGTGAAGCTTTAAGAAAGGCTGTGCTACAGAATCAGCCCTGAAATGTAATTTCTTGTTTTAAAGAGATTTTTGCTACAAGACGTGTACTTCCTGGAGACACAGAGAGAGAATGAGAAATCCCCCAGAGGGATGGCCACACCACAGTCTCTTCTCCTCCACTCTCCCCCTGGGATCCTGGGCATGCATGCACATGCGCTAGGCATCAGTTTCAAGCTTCCAGGTCAAGGACTCATACTGTGGTCAGTTATGTGGGGAGTCCAGCACTACACTTAACCACTACGCTATTTGCTGGCCTCAAAATGTAACTTCTAAAAAATCACTTTCAGGAAGCCTTGAGAGTGGCTTAAACTGGAGATTTTCAATAAATCATGTACCTTAAGTTCGATACCTAGAGTGTGGAACTTTATCCCTTGAAATACTGATTTCTGTGGATTCAGAGTTTCAAATGTATCTACCAAAAATGCAATGCTCCTCTGAAAACTTCTAAGTGCAAAGAAGCTTTTCTCTGGAGTTTCAAAACTGGTACTATCTAGTCTTTCAGCTCATAAAGCTGGCAATCATATACCCCTCTGATAGCCCATCAAAGGATGAACACTATTCGGCATCCAAAAATTCACAGAGCAAGGCACATCACCTGATGTTCACATACTCTTTCAGATGCAAGCAATCACCGCGTTTGAAAGCTTGACTCTTCTATTGATAGATTAGTGAGCAGATTGGGAAGTAAAGGTTTCTTTTTTCTTTTTTTCTTTTTTTGGCCAAAGGGCACATGAACTCACCGGAGAGAGACAGAAGGAAAGTACCCCCATGGACCATGGTCACAGTGCAATCCCTTCTCCTCTATCTCTCCCCTCGCTTCAGGATTTGGGGCACGCACGCACATGCACCCAGCATGGTTTTTGAGCTGAAAGGGCTGGAACTCAGACCACACAGTGGGCCATATGGTTTCCAGCTCCTTGAACTACAAGACCACCCAGCAGGCCCAGATGCCAAAGTTTCTTAATGACATGGTTCAGTCCCTAAATCGCAGGCGATTTCGTTTTCCTTTGCTTCAATTCACTGGCATCCAGGAATGCTGACACCATTTCTGAACCCTAGTGGTGGTCTCCAACTTGGAGAAAACAATGTAGTTCTTTATCCTCTGTCATAGCTGCACTCGGACCAGGCACCAGGCGTGCATTTCATCTTCACAGCTACCAGCAAAAGTGATGATCCGACCTGTGGCTGGGCTGGAAACTCAATAGCTTCACTCAGTCATCGATTCTGCCCATTCAGCGCTTGGCGGTAGAGTTAGATAAAGATATCATCTAGAATTTCTTCTCCATTTTCTCTGCACAAAAGGTTGGCAGACATTAAAGTGCTGCTTTTCATGAGAATGTTTTTTAACAGGGACTTTTAAAATATTTTCAATTGTAGAATCAATGAATACAAAATGTTCATGACTAAAGTAGATTTCTAGGGATATGTTCCAGGTCCATTCAATCTCATACATGGAAGAAACTGAATGTTCCAAGAAAAAAAAAAAAAATGAAAAACTCTAACATTTCTAGTAAGATTTCTGTGACTAAGACCAAATAGCATCACTGGTCAGCTTTGAAAATGAGATATGATACGTATCTTATTCTTTACAATAGACATTCATGAACCCACACGTGACAGATGCCTCACAAAGTTATTGGTTAGCTCCCAAATTTGCTCAGGAATTCTGAAGACTGGTCAGGCCTGCAAAGGTGAGACGAGCTGATGTAGGATGCCCGAGGCTAAGGCAACTGCAGATATCCAATCATGGAAGCAAAATCATCATTTCCTATCTCCTCATATATGTCACAGTATAACTGCTAAACATTTTCTTTTAGAATGTACACTAGAACTTGTCTAGACCTTGAGATTTTCCTCTGCCCTCCTAAAAAAACAGAACATTTTAGCATCCTTTTCATTTATGTAAAGGGCTGCAATGTTATTCCTGTCTCAGGTGAATCAATACAGCAAACTGGCAGTGTTACAGACTCCTGACTAAAAAGAGCCTGCTGTGTTTAGGCCAGCAGGTGGCATGGTAGGTTAAAGCGCTGGATCCCACACAGGATCCAGCCATTCAAGTCCTGGACTGGAAGGCTTGAAAATCACACTGGGCACATGTGCCTATAGGGTCCAAATCCTGAGAGACTGAAGGAGAAGGGATTGTGGCATGGCCCCACGTGTCAGCACTGCAGACTTGTTTCACAAGGTCAAAATAGTAGTTTAGCAGCAGCAGCTAGCATTAATTGTATTGACATGTACACTCACATTACTTGTAAATACACATTACATGGAGAACTGGATTAGAAAATACAAACTGGGGGCTGGCAGGTGGTGTGGTGGTTAAGGGTGCTGGATTCCCACATGGCTGACTGGTTTGGGTCCCGGACCTGGTGGCTTGCTTTGTCACTTTCCCTCTCTCTTGCTCTCTCTCACACTGTCTCTCTCTGGTTAAATTAAAATAAATACATGAATAAATAAAGTTGGATAAAATCTTTAAAAAAAAAAAAGAAAAGAAAATACAAACTGAAGATTATAGTCTCCACCCTCAAAGCAATTACGATCTAAGGAGAAAGAAACATTCAAAGTGACTTGCTAATATAAGCAAGTAGAATATTAATGACAACTATTTTTTTAAAAAATTAATCATATGAATGGTAATCGTTATCAGCTTTCATGACTTGAGAAGGATGCATATTAATTGAAATGCCTGGGCAATCTTATGGCAGAAGGGCAAAGTCAGCTCAATGACCTACTTACTTGGAAAATGAAATATGTTAGCAAGACTACAAAGGGCTACATTCATTCATTCGAGTTCATATGTTCACTCACCAGAACTGGGTGCACAGGGTCAGGGCTCAGAGAAAGTTATTTGCATTCCTTCTCTTTGCACAAGTGCACATACTCTTAAATCCCTCTCCTTGAAAATGAAAGCCTTTTTTGAATAGACCACATGCTTGACCCTCTGATTGGCCAACTCAAATCTACATTCCAACAGAGAAGTCAATTATACAAATCGTCACTGAAATTATATGAACCCACCAAGTCACATCAAACCAATCTTTAGATATCATTTCAATTCCTAGTCTATCAGCATGCAACTGATGTTCTATTAATAAACTTTTCAGAAATTTTAATGGGGGAGAAAAATCATTTTTAAAATGTATGCTTGAGGCCAGGAGATGGGTCACTGGACTCCCACCTGGCTGACCACGGTTCAAGACCCGGACCTGGTGACTTGAAAATGACGTCAGGTATGTGTGCATGCATGCCCAAGATTCCGGGAGGAAAATGGAGGAAAAAGTATTTCAATGTGGCCATCCTCCTGGGGAATGATCTCTCACTTTCCCTCTCTCTCTTTCTCTCTCTCTCTCTCTCTCCCCCCTAGGAAAGTGCATGGGCTTTACTAAGGCAAAAACTACTAAAAAAAAAAGAAAGAAAGAAAAAGTAATACTTATTTTAGCACTTTGAAAAAGCAAATCCAAAATCCTTTGAATAGTTTAGGCACTTTCAAAGGATTAGGCACAATGTAACTTTATCAGTTAGTCATCAGTCGAGTATGTACAAATAAAGTTTATTCAAATTACATGTAAATTTTCAGGTTAAATCTGCTTTTACATCTTTATAACAAGTATAGCTACAAACTTTCTTATTTTCAGCCACTTTATAAGTGGGCACATATTTTATGCTACTTTAAGAAAACAAAGAAATTCTAGAGTTATTTGAGCCATGTATCTTCCTTAGTGTTAGAGATATATAATATGATCATTTTTTAAAAAAGAAAAGAAGAGAGAGAATAAAATGATGAATTTAACTTTTTTCTACAGAAAACATTTTATAATCTGTCATATATCTCTGACCAAATACCAACAATTTCCATGTGATTTTTGTCTTCAAGAACCTCTTCACACTGAAGATTTACATTCTCTCTCCTGCCTTATTTACTTCTTGACTTGGCATCGTTTCAAACACTCTCTTCCACATTGAAGGAGATGAGAGATTTAAAACAGGAGAGAGAGTGACAAAAAGCAAAACTTGTCACCTAAAAGAATGGCATGACCTCCCACACTTTAGCCCTAGACCACATACTTGGGCCTCACAACATCTGAAAATCTTTTTCTGGAACTGCCTGAGGGTAGCCTGCTTTATGAGCCAGTTTAACTCAGTAACATGCAAACACCCCTCACCTTTCTGCTCTTGAGTCCTGCGTCTAAGATACACATACAGTGTAAACCTACCAAACAACGATTTCAGTTTCCCAATGGCACTGAGGTAGTCTCCTCAAAATAAATGGCTGCCTCTGCCCAAGTAGCCTCTATCACCCTTCCTGTCCTTTCAGGCTTGGTCAGTGACAAAGATTCTTCACCTGGCCAAACCTTAATTAGACTCCTAAACCTTCCCCTGGGGCCATCTGTGTACTTCCTTGTAAAATTCTGTTTCAACAAGACCACTGCTAAGTCAGTGTGCCAAGAACCACCCCCCCTCCGCCCACCCCAGTATCTGATCACCCTCGGTATCTGATGGGATTCCTCATCGTCGTCCACCAACCCCCCCCACCACCACCACCACCATGTCGGATCACCTTGGCCTGCTTTCAGCAAGGATCCTGTTAGGTTGGTTTAGACAGAATTCCCCTTGCCCCTCATGTTCGCTTTCAGTAATGTTCTAGCCGTTAACTCCCACTCTCCTCCTCAGCGACTCACTGCCACTTGCCCACGCCGTATTCATAGCAGAGCCCTTTCCTTTCCTGCCAATTCCAAGACCCTACTGCAGTAATGCCTACATTTTGCAACGTGCTGAGTATGGTCTTCTCTGCCACAGATAATGACTATCATTAAGGTTTTTTTCTTTAACATCGGGCAGGCACACCCTCAACAGCTCCAGTCCAGATCAACACTGTCAAGTGGGTTTCCAGGCCAGTGAGCATTTTACAAACTCACACCTACACCAGCTACTTCCCATAACCAGGAGGCGACAGCTGTGGCTACCTCTCCCTACTTCACTTCCTTAGGGTCAAGGACAGAGAAAACAGGTTTACTTGTCCACAAAACTGTCTGGTTTACAAACCAATGCGCCAGTCACAAGGTCAAAAGGAAATCACCAAAGAAGGCACTTAATTCTTCATCAGGAAAAATGACAGTGACCATTTCAGAGGTATACTGCTCTATTTCAGTTGAACGTAAATGATTTACAAAACGCTAATACTGTACAATTGTTCATAGAAAAATCTCTCTATTACTTTTTGGAGAATTAAAGATACTCATAATAAAATAATTTTATTTTTAGATTTTTGTTATAGGGCACATATGCTCAGTGGAAAGAGAAAAATAGGGAAAGTGAGAAATCACCCCCTAGGGGAAATGGCCACGCCACAATCCCTTCTCCTCCATTCTCCTGTTGAGATTTCAGACACACATGCACATGCTCCTGACCTGTATTCCAAGCTGCTGGGTTTGGGACTTGAACCGTGGAGTTACCCATGTGGGATCCAGTGCCTTAACCACCACGCCACCTGCTGGCTCCCATAATTCCATTTTATTTTAATTTCATAGGGAAAAAGTTGGTTAAAGTAATTCATCAAAAACAGCCAATGTAGAAAGTATACTAAAGAGAACAATATGATATTATGACTATGCTTTTCGGTTTTAAAGACAGTCAGACATATAAGTAATAAACAAATTTCCATATTTCTGGAACAGCGATTGCTTCAAATAAATAAAAACCAGCTTCAAGGTGCATTAAGCACCCAAATTCCACAAAATTAAATTATGTCCTGGCCTTTACATCAGGTACAGATGATGAGTTTAGCGCAAATCCATCACTACTACCAGAGAAACAATTCGAAGTAATCAATGATTACCAGCTTCATAATATCATCTTTGTATAGAGAACAACTTTTTTAAATCCTAAAATCCAATTTTGAAAATAAGTCACCCATTTTTTTTATATTTCTCAACAGTTTCAAGTGTTTCTTCTTTCTTCTTCTTTTTCCTTTTTTTTAGATTTTTAGCCATCAGGCACATAAATTCCACTCGCCAGAGACAGACAAAGAGAAACAGAGAGTGGGATAGTGAGAAATCACCCCCCAAAAGAAATGACTACACCACAATCCCTTCTCCATTCTCCTCTCGAAAATTTGAGCATTCACGCACGTTGGCGTCATGTTCAAGCTACCAGGTCCAGGATTCAAACCACAGTCAGCCATGTGGGAATCCAGCACCTTAACTACCACGCTACCTGCTGGCCCCATCTTTACTTTAAAGACAGGACCTCGCTTTGTCAATCCTCCTGTCTTGGCCTGCTATACCAAGTGCCCAGCTTCTCAGAGTGGGTCAGAAATCAAACCTCACCCTCCATGTGGCCTCAGATTGTCAAGCAGCAGCATCTAACCAGTGCCCACCATGGCTGGGCCAAACTGTGTTTTTTGTTTGTTTGTTTGTTTTTGTTTTTTGTTTTTTGAGAGGTTTTTGCTACAGGGCGCGTGCACTCACCAGACAGACAGAGACAGACAGAGAGACAGAAAGTGAGAAATCACCCCCCAGGAGGGATGGCCACACTGCAATCCCTTCTCCTCCATTCTCCTCTTGGGATCTTGGGCATGCATGCACACGCGCCCGGCGTGAGTTCAAGTCACCCCAGGTCCGGGACTCGAACCGCAGTCGACTACATGGGAGTCCAGCGACACAGCCATTACGCTAACTGCTGGCCCCCAAACTGCATTTTTTAATACTCCTTTTATTGTTTGTAAAGAGTCACTCTCCCCTTGTCTTCCCATGAGCAACTGCTATCCCAGTCTCAACCTCGTTCTACAGTACTGGCTATTGGCGAACCTTTTCCAAGCCACATGTCGTTTCATGGAAGCAGGTGTACATGAGACCACGTGTACCTGAGCAGCATCTGAATATATTGTAGTTATCTGCCTCACTATTTTTTCCCACTAAGGCATTTTATTTCTATGTGTGTATTACATCCCTAGAAAGAGAATCCCAGGATTTCCCCCCTGTGTGTTCCCGTCTTGCTTCTTCACGGTCCATGACGCCAGCTGACATCGGTACAGTGAAACCAAGCTGACGCGATGGGAGCAGATTATTCTGCCATTTCTTTGATCCATACATCAAATCTGGGGCTGGTCACTCCAGGCGTGTTTAACCTGCCTGTGAGGTTCACAACAATTTTTCCAGCTCCGTGGTCATCCATGATTTCAAATTCACCAATGAAACCACGCCTCGTCATCACAGTTAGAAACCGGACAATGACTGTGGAGCTCGGCCTAAGAAGAACCTGGTGTGTGCCGCTCGTTCCGGCATCGCTGATGCTCTTGAGAACCTCAGCCAGGACACTCGTGCCCACCATTATGGTGGCACAGGACGATGGCGGGCAGGGCATCTGCCATACCATTAAATATAAAATACAAATACAATAGAGAAATTAAACCAAAGCCGAGGAACTGCTTAGAGTGCACTCAGGAGTTGTGCCACTGTCCTGAATTAGAACATCTTCTGCATCACCCGGCCTTGAGCACCAGGGGCAGGGTCAGAAGTGAGCAGGTAAGCCCCTGACTGTCTGAGAGGACAGGCAGCAATCTGATCCCCAGCACTGCAGCTTGGACCCTGATTTCCATGGGGCCTTCCTAACACAGAACGGCAGAGTGGACCCCAAGGGGCAGCACCCACGAGAGTCGGAAGATGATTTGGAGTTACTTATCTCCATCCATTGTTCCTGCTTTGTCCTCGCTCAAAGGACAACAGCCACCTAGTTTTCCCATCTCTCATGCTCCCTGGCTCCCAGGGCCAGGTCACGAAGTCCTCAGGCCTCAGGCTCAGTGGCACCCACTTCTGCTTCTTTTGCAGTGTCCAGCCCCAGGGCCTGCCCCAGTGAACCTCAGCTTTTTTTTTTTTTAACTTTACTCATTTTATTTATTTATTTATTTATTTATCTTATTTTAATTTGACCAGAGGAGGAACAGAGTGAGAGTTCGAGAGAGGGAGGAAAAGTGAGAAAGCAAGCCACCAGGTCCGGGACTCAAGCTGTGGTTGACCATGTAGGAGTCCAGTGTCCTTAACCACCATGCACCTGCTGGTCCTTTCGAATGAATGAATGAATGTCACTCTCCATGCCTTCTGCACTCACTACACTGGACTCTCAGACAGGAACCGGATTATTTAAAGGAAAGGCTTTTTGGTTGTAATGCTCCTTCTGATTTAAATTCTCAGCTAGAACTCTGGGTTTTAGGAACTTGCATAGGAAGTCCCACTGACACACTGTGAGGACTCTTCCAGAAGCAAGGCCCTCCTTTTCCAAGTAAGGGCTTCTGCCTCCTGCATCAGAATCGCTAGGTATGGTTGGTAAAACCAGACAACTCCAGGGTTGGTGCTGGGAACCGGGGGAGCTCCTTTTTTTAAAAAAAGAGGTTTTTGCTACAGGATGCGTGCGCTCGCCAGACAGACAGAGACAGAGAGACAGAAAGCGAGAAATCACCCCCTGGGGGGATGGCCATGCTGCAATCCCTTCTCCTCTATTCTCCTCTTGGGATCTTGGGCACACATGCACATGCGCCTGGCGTGAGTTTCAAGCCACCGGGTCCAGGACATGAACCATGGTCAACTACGTGGGAGTCCAGCGACATAGCCATTATGCTAACTGCTGGTCCCAGGGAACTCCTTTTTTAATTTTTTTTATTTAACTTTATTTATTCATTCATTTATTTATTTTAATTTGACCAGAGAAGGACAGAGTGAGAGAGAAATTGAGAAAGCATGCCGCCAGGTCCAGGACTCAAACCGCAGTCAGCCATGTGGGAGTCCAGCACCCTTAACCACCACGCCACCTGCTGGCCCCTAGGGAACTCCTTTTTAATAAGCCCCCAGCTGATGTCTAGGCACACAGACATCTGAAACCTCCAGGGGCAGGGCTAGAGGATCAAGGAAAGCTGCCCTTAATACAGTGGCAAGAAGCCCCATGACACCTGCACATCTCCCAGGCCTCACTCAAACGACAGAAGAGGGGCCAGACAGTGGCGCAGTGGCAGATGCACCACTACACATGGCAGGTCCCATGGGAGGTTCCCAGTTCATGTCCACAGGTCTCCCTGAGCACACTGAGTGCCCAGATCCAGGGCTGGCTGAAGGCTGGGGGTGGAGTGTGGCATCAAGACTCTGTTGGGAGTTCTCGCTATATATTCTTGTCTCTCTCATTCATGAAAGAAATAAGTAAATAAACTTTAAAAAAAAAAAAAGTATGAGAAAAGATGAATGCTAAGGACAGGTAAAGGGTCTTACGTGTCATACCAGAGAAGTTTAAGTAATATCGTCATCTGGGACGTTTGTGCCCGCATTCTTGGGCACTCCAGTGTTTACCTTCCAGAATATCCAGCAACTGCTGAAAACAGCAAAAAGACACACACACTATGGAAGTGTGAACAAGCTTATGAGAGGTGGTATAGTAAAGTGGTAAGCTCTGGCAGCAGCAGGACAGGGTTTGAATCCTGGCTCCGTCTATTACTGCCTAAATGACCTCGATCTTCAGCAGGTTATATAAAGCTGATCTGAGCCTTTTCTCATCTATAAAATGAGAAGAATGATATTCTCAATTTCTCTCCCTCCCCCACCTCTCTCTTTAGTTTTTGCTGTAGGGTGTGTGCACTCACTGAAGAAGGACAGAAAGAGAGGAAAAGTGAGAACCACACCCCAAGAGAGATGGCCACCCCACATTCCCATCCCTTTCATTTTCTTCTTAGGATTTTGGGCATGTGCACACACACATACACACAAACACACACACAGGCACCCAATGTGTTTTTCAAGCCACCGGGTCCAGGACTCAAACCACAGAGTCTGCCATGTGGGATCCAGCACCTTAATCACCATGCCACCTGCTGACCCCAACCTCTTCAGGTCAGTGTCTGAATTCAAAGAAGTAATACCAGTATAGTGTCAAGCATATAGTACGTTCTCTGCTTTTGTCTGTTACTTACTCATTTTTTTTCTTTTTTTTGGAGAGGTTTTTGCCATAGGGCGTGTGCACTCGCCAGAAAGACAGAGAGAGACAAAGAGACAGAAAGCGAGAAATCACTCCCCAGGGGAGATGGCCATGCCGTAATCCCTTCTCCTTCATTCTCCTCTCGGGATCTTGGGCACGAACGCACACACGCCCGGCATGAGTTTAAGCCACCAGATCCGGGACTCGAACCACAGTCAACTACATGGGAGTCCAGCGACATAGCCATTACGCTAACTGCTGGTCCCATTTTTTTGTATTTTTATTTTACAAGTAAAATCCACTATCTAAATATTCAGGAACAGGAAACTGTTGTAATAGCCACAATAAATACTTAGGTGAATTAAGCAAGTTAAAAACTATGTATTACACATACGCTTATTATTTATATGTGCATTCATTAAAAATACCTGTTGGGAGGGCCAGTCAGTGGTATGCACACAGTGGTTAAAGCACACCACCCTACATGGATCCTACATGGCTGACTATGTAGTTCGAGTACTGGACCCAGTGGCTTGAAAAACACACCGGGTACGTGTATATGCATGCCCAAAATTCCCAAAGTAGAAACTGAGGAAAAAGGATTGAGCATGACTATCCCCCATAGGAGTGGATGTGCTTTCTTGCTTTCTCTCCTTGTCTCTAGCAAATCAAAAAAGGAAAAAAGAAAAGTTTCTGTCAGGAGACAGACAGTGGCACATCAGTAATACATGATGCTCTGTGAGGTTATCATACATGGGAAGGTCCCTGGTTCAAGTTCAGAGACCACCCTATACATGCTTACTCATGACCCAAGACTGGCTGAGGGATGAGGTGGATCACACAGCTGGAAAACACATGGATAACAGCAAGTTCGAATCCCAGTAAGGCAGCCTGGAAACACACCCAGCGTTCATGAAAGTGCTCACAACCCTGAGGGGCCAGAGAACTGGGGAGGAGGAACTGCAGCATAATAAGACCCTGTCTAGGGTCTCTCTCTCTCTCTCTCTCTCTCTCAAAATAAAAAAAAAAGAAAAATAAAATATGAAAAACACAGTGAAGAGTCACATGCATAAATTTCCTTCAAGTACCATATCCTATTTTATTATGATGAGTTGAACAATTTTCTCAGTATTCACCATTGCCCTTTTTTCTGAAATAAAAAACTCCTTAGTTGGCTGCAGAATTTTTCTTCTCTTTAATTACTTTCTCAGGTTCCTGTTTGGCAACCTCCGAATACACCTCTGGCACTGCCGCTATCCTGCAGCCATCTGCTGATCCGGCATTTCCAAACCCTGGATCAAACACTCCTAAGCTGCCCAGAGTCCATGTCACTCTCTACAGCTGTTCTCAGCAGCACTGCTTGTCGGGCTTAAGATATCAAGGCCAACATACTATCCTCACCACTCTGCTGGGTTTACCTGGAGAGATAGATTTGTATGTTTTAATCAAGCTTCATAAATCATAATACAAATGAGTCTACTATCTTTAGCATTCAGAAGAAATTACAGTACAAGAGAAAACTATTTGTCAATGTTAGTGAACAAAGCCAAACTTTGTCCAAAAGAAGTGACAGGCAATTTTAAAAAGGTTAACAGCTCAGACTCTGGAGTTAAATTGCTGAGTTGAAATATGAGATCTTGAGCCAGCAAGAAGCATGGAGGATAAGGCTCTGGATTCCAGATGGCCGACTGTGCAGTTCGAATCCTGGACCTGGTGACTTGAAAATCACACCAAGTATGTGTGTATGCACACCCGAAATTCCAAGAAGACTGGAGGAAAAGGGATTGCTGCACGGCCATCTGACCTATGTGGGTGATTTCTCACTTTCCCTCTATCTCTCTCTGGCACTTTCTTGTGCCCTATAGCAAAAAAACAAAACAAAACAAACAAACAAAAAAAAAAAACTACAGGAAGGAAGAAAGGGAGGGAGGGAGGGAGAGAGAGAGAGAGAAAGAAATTAATTAATTATTTAAGTTGAGGTCTCTTGCTCATGCAAAGTTACTCCATGAACCTCAGTCTCTTCAATAAAATGGAAACAATATTAGCACTATCTAAGTATTAAATGGGACAATGATATATCATATCCACAGAGGTGTTCCCTCTAAATATGTAGTTCTCCCCTCTATTTTAGGATGGAGGTGTCAGCAAAGACCTTGGACTCATGAAGGCCACCTGCAGGCATGGGGGCAGTAGGTTGTTGCGTGCAGAGGCATAGCCTGGCCCTCTGAAGATGACTTTACTTACAAGAGCTGCCCTGGAAATGGACATGTGCCCTACAGCAAACTAAATGACAGGAATAAATAAAATTAAATAAAGAATTCTTTAACTGTCAATGAGAAGGTGGTTATTTTAGACTAACTACTGGCCAGCAGCTTCTATGCCCTGGAGATAGACTAAGGGACATGGTGTGTCCCCATATGTGAGGTCTTAGGGTGTGTGGGGAGGGTGAGGTGACATCCTGGTTAGAGACAGTCACTTTGCAGCAACAGATGAACTCTCATGTTAGAAAACTCTATTACAAAGCCTTTATAATCAAGAACATTTGAAATTTTCATTGTGTTTGAGTCTCAAGAGTAAAATCTGCAGCATGGAGGTCTGACTGCTGTTGTTACCATCATAAGAACATTGTCACACCTGGGGTCTGCTCAGTGTGGTGTCTCCCACTCCCCTCTCCCCCGAACCTTCTCAGTACCTGGGTCTGTACTCCTAGGAGGGTTTACTCTCTTCAATCCAAAACGAGAATGACTCCTCTTTAGCTTTTGAAGTCATTTATCAAATTCTGCAGAGGTAACGCTAGCTCTGGCCCTCAACCGCACTCAACTTTGCCAGTCTCAGTGAAGAGAGACTGATGGATAGCGAGGTAGCAATAGCTATTAAAAACAGCTCCTCTGAGGTCAGTGTGATTCAAGTTTATTAAGAGCTCTTGGTAAGACCCTCTTAAAGACATGGCTATAGGTATCACCACAGCACACTGTATATTAGGTCATCCACACCGTGGACCTCACCAGTACCCTACAACCATTTAATCCCCACTGAAATAAACTATAAACCACATCATCAGCTCCCCCAAGTAAGGAAATATTTGTAATTAAATCTACAGCTATTACAGGAGGGTTTAACACTTGTTTCACATATGTAAAAACTGAGTACAATGATAAAAGAGTTTTTTACTTTTTTATTTTTTTGGAGAGGTTTTTGCTATAGGGCACGTAAGCTCACTAGATAAACAGAGAGAGACATACAGACAGAAAGCGAGAAATCACCCCCCAGAGGGGATGACCACACCACAATCATTCTCCACTGGGGATCTTGGCCACGCACGCACATGCACCTGGCGTGAGTTTTAAGCCCCGGGGTCTGGGATACAAACCGCGGTCGACTACATGGGAGTCCAGCGACATAGCCATTACACTAACTGCTGGTCCCAGTGATAAAAGAGTTCTGAAGCAACAGGTTAAAGTCTAACTCAGGCACTACTTTTAGGGTAATCAGGTCATTACTATGTAATATATTCTAAGCAGAAAAAATCATTTAACATTACTTGTAGTGAATAGTTTGGTACATAAAAAAACTTCCTGGGCCAGCCCGGTGGTTAAGGAAGCCAGATTCTACATGGCCAACAGTGGAGTTTGAATCCTGGCCCAAGCAACTTGAAACCCACACCAGGTGTGTATGTGTGTGTGTGCAGGCATCCAGAATCTCGACAGGATGGAGAAATAGAGAAGAGATTGCGACATGACCACACCCAATTGGAAAGTGCTTTCTCCCTCCCTCGCCCCTCTCTTTCTCTCTCTCTGGAGAGTGTATGGGATCTCTGGCAATTAAAAAAAAAAAAAAAAAAACACCAACTTCCCTCATTTTTTACTTTAAAATATATGATCAGCCTCCAGAACAAAAAGCACATAAGAACTTTTACTCCAGCACAAATACACAAACATCCTTCCACTTTTATGCTATGCACTGTTTTAAAAGAACTTGGCAGTAACTGGCCAATTTACTTCTTAAGGCAATTTCTTTCCCAAATTCAAAGAAAATCCACAAGGAAACAAACATGTGTTCAAGATCATAATTAAGCTACACGCAGTGAAATTTATAAATCTCTGCAAAGCCTCTCATTTATCATAGCAAGGCCTAAGAATCTCAGAAGTTCATCCTAAATGCTTTATTACAATGAAACTGACACACCTTAGCTGAAAATATCTTTGAGCCAGAGTGAGGTAATTCATAAAAATGTTTTTTTACAACCAGGTAGAAGTTAATAAAACATTATTATTTGCTGTTTAGACTTAATCCTGTGAAACTAAGCTAAGCTTCTGTAAGAGGGAGGCCCACCTCTTAAACTTTTCTGGATTTTATTATTTTTTTTAGAAGTTTTCATCATAGTGTGCTCACCGGAGAGAGACAGAGACAGTGAGAGGGAAAGTGGGAAATCACCACCCCCATCCCCAGAGGGGATGGTCATGCAGCAATCTCTTCTCCCCCATTCTCCTCTTTGGATTTTGGGCATACAGGCATACGTGCTCGGTGTGAGTTTCAAGCCACTGAGTCCAGGACAGGAACTGCGGTTGATAGTGTGGAAGTCCAGCAACGTAACCACTATGCCATCTGCTGGCCCCTTTTCTGGATGTTCTACAGACTCTGACCCTGTGCTCTGAACTTCTGGGGTACTCACGCCTTCCCACCTCAGAGGACAATCCTAAGAGGGCCCCTGCAAGCCCTGGCCTTGACCAGGCTCTCCAACCTCATTTCCTGTCATATTCGCCTCTGCCGGTCAGCAGGTCCCCTCTCCACTGGCTTTCTTTCCTGTTCCTCCAGCACCTCAAGCAGACTTCCATCTGCTCCCCAGTCACTGCCAGCTGATACCCCATTATGTAAGTGCCACCTCAAACGAGGAGTATCACAGAGTAGTGGCTTAAAACACTGGTTCCAGCATCTGACTGCCTGGCTCCAATTCTAGCTCTATCGCTTACTAACTAGGTGTCCTGGGAGAAATACAATCATCCCTTTGGGGACATTCCTGATTGGGGTCCTGATCCAGTCCTGATCTAGGACTCCCATGGACACCAGACTCCAAGGGTGTTCAAGTCCCTTATACAAAACGACACACACCCTCCTGTAGATGTTAAATCGCCTCTACATTACTTAGAGGTGATCTTAGGAGAAGAACACATGAAAAAGAAAATATATACACTTCTTCAGCATCTCTCCTTCAGGGAGCCCCTCTTCCCTCATTTACTGACACTTGGCATGGCCAGGCTGCATTTGTGGTGGGTTGAATCTACGGAGGAAGAACCCACAGAGATGAAGGGTCCAATCTTATATTTCTATTCCTCAATGTCCTCATTGGCAAAATGGACACCAAAATAGTATAGGGTCTTAAAAATCAGTTAGTAAAAATACTGGGTCATCAAAAAAGTCACGATGTATTTTTCTATGCAAAAATGCATCATGACTTTTCCAACAACCTAATGAAGCACTTACAAAACAGTAAGTGATCAGTAAACGGCAGCTACTTTGGCATTTCTCACCGTCACTTTCTATTCTACCACCATGTGTGCATCACTTACTAACCACCTGCAATTCTTATTTCTGTGTGCAATTTTTTAAAATGTCTGTTGTCCCACTACAATCTCTAAAAGTCCCAGGACTAGGTCTGATGTGGTTTTCAATTCAGTTCCTAGAACAAATTCTAAAAACCAGTAGGTGCTCCCAATGCTGAAACAATATCTAACATTTGAAAAGCTTGAAAACGGTTGTTAGGCAATTCAAGCCACTAGTCCAGGAGTATTATTCAATTTGAAGATGACTTACATTGGGTCAGGCCTGTAGTCGAATGCCTAAGGGAACCAAATCCCACACAGCTGATCACAGTTTGAATCCTGGCCCCAGAGGCTTGGGAAATACATCAAGCACATGTGTATGCATATCCAAAATGCCAACAGGATGCAGAAATGAAGAAGAGCTCATGCTATGAACACACCCCACTGTAGGGTGCTTTCTCCCTCTCCCTCTCTCTTTCTCTGGCAAGCACACATGCCCTCTGGCAATTAACAAAAATATGGTAAGTCAGGGCCAGCAGGTGGCATGGTGGTTAAGGCACTGGACTCCCACGTGTCCAACTGCGGCTTGAGTCCCCGACCTGGTGTCTTGAAAATCATGCCAGGTGCATGTGTGTGTGTGTGTGCTCAAAATCCTGAAAGGAGAATGGAGGACGAGGGATTGCTTTGTGGCAATCCCCCCAAGGAGTGATTTCTTACTTTCCTTCTCTCTCTCTCTCTCTCTCACTCAATCTCTCTCTCTCTCCTTCTCTCTCTCTGGTGAGCATATGTGCCCTTTGGCAAAAATCTTTAAGATAATGATAACACACATGTAAGTTTTTGAAATGTCAGCTTTTTTGAGTATACAAATGTTTTCAGAGTACACAACTCTTGTAAGCAATTATATATATTTTTTTTTTGGAGAGGTTTTTTTTTCTTATAAGCAATTATATATATATTTTTTTTTGCAGAGGTTGTTTTTTTTTTTTTTTCGCTATAGGGCGCGTGCGCTCGCCAGACAGACAGAGACATAGAGACAGAAAGCGAGAAATCACCCCCCAGGGGGGATGGTCACGCCACAATCCCTTCTCCTCCATTCTCCTCTCGGGATCTTGGGCACGCACGCACACGCGCCCGGCGTGAGATTTAAGCCACCGGGTCCGAGACGCGAACCGCGGTCGACTACGTGAGAGTCCAGTGACATAGCCATTACGCTAACTGCTGGTTCCCAGCAATTATATTTTGAAAAGGTATTACAAATTTTGAAAATTTAAGAAAGCAGTTTTTAAAAGCAATACTTTCTGGGAAAAACCAACAAAAATTTTGTCATAAAATAAAACATTGATGTTCATATGTGCTGAACAATTTCCTAAGGTAAACTAGAAGCTCTGATGTAAAGTCTAAAAAGCTCTGCTGGTCCTCACTATCTGAATAACAAAGGATCCAAAGGGGACATATGAAGAGCTCCTGGAGGGAATGGCAGCCCTCACCTATAACCCCTGCCCTCTGAAGTAGGAGAAACCTAGGAGACTGACACTGGGGGAAATCGAGGAGGCAGGACCATGTGTCTGCAGCAAAGACCTAAGGTTTGTGCCTGGGGCTCCATTGGTATCTTCCTTGGTTAACAACCATGCATGGTGGAGGTAGACTACAAGAAAGCCAATTCTATACTACAAGGAGGCTTTGAAAAGTTCGTGGAAAATCATATGAGAACACTATGCAAGGATTGACATTTTTATACCAAAATAAACTCCTACTTTAATTCCATGGTTCCATGAACATTTTGAAGTCCCTTCATTAAGCAATCACCATTTCTCCCTTCGACTTTCAGAAAATAGGCTTCTATCTTTCAAGTAGTCTTCCTAATTTTTTAAGCAATTTTTGCTATAGGGCATGTGCACTGGCCAGAGTCAAACGGAAACAGCGAGAAATCACTCCCAAGGGGGGATGGCCACTCTATAATCCCTTCTCTTCTATTTCCTCTCAGGATCTGGGCACACACGCACACACACCCGGCCTGAGTTTCAAGCTGCCAGGTCCAGAACACAAACCGCAGTCAGCCACATGGGAGTCCAGCAACCTGACCACTATGCCAACCTCTGGTCTCAGTCTTCCTATTTCTAATCCCCTGCCTGTCCCATCCTTCACCCTTGCTGGCCTCAGAATTCTTGTTATAGCACAGAAAACT
>NW_006160208.1:974664-975851 GCF_000334495.1 Tupaia belangeri chinensis | reverse complement strand
CAAGAATAAGTAGCATTTTTAAAAAAATTTTTTTTTTTTTTTTGGAGAGGTTTTTGCTATAGGGCGCGTGCGCTCGCCAGACAGACAGTGACATAGAGACAGAAAGCGAGAAATCACCCCCCAGGGGGGATGGTCACGCCACAATCCCTTCTCCTCCATTCTCCTCTCGGGATCTTGGGCACGCACGCACACGCGCCCGGCGTGAGATTTAAGCCACCGGGTCCGAGACGCGAACCGCGGTCGACTACGTGAGAGTCCAGTGACATAGCCATTACGCTAACTGCTGGTTCCCAGCAATTATATTTTGAAAAGGTATTACAAATTTTGAAAATTTAAGAAAGCAGTTTTTAAAAGCAATACTTTCTGGGAAAAACCAACAAAAATTTTGTCATAAAATAAAACATTGATGTTCATATGTGCTGAACAATTTCCTAAGGTAAACTAGAAGCTCTGATGTAAAGTCTAAAAAGCTCTGCTGGTCCTCACTATCTGAATAACAAAGGATCCAAAGGGGACATATGAAGAGCTCCTGGAGGGAATGGCAGCCCTCACCTATAACCCCTGCCCTCTGAAGTAGGAGAAACCTAGGAGACTGACACTGGGGGAAATCGAGGAGGCAGGACCATGTGTCTGCAGCAAAGACCTAAGGTTTGTGCCTGGGGCTCCATTGGTATCTTCCTTGGTTAACAACCATGCATGGTGGAGGTAGACTACAAGAAAGCCAATTCTATACTACAAGGAGGCTTTGAAAAGTTCGTGGAAAATCATATGAGAACACTATGCAAGGATTGACATTTTTATACCAAAATAAACTCCTACTTTAATTCCATGGTTCCATGAACATTTTGAAGTCCCTTCATTAAGCAATCACCATTTCTCCCTTCGACTTTCAGAAAATAGGCTTCTATCTTTCAAGTAGTCTTCCTCATTTTTTAAGCAATTTTTGCTATAGGGCATGTGCACTGGCCAGAGTCAAACGGAAACAGCGAGAAATCACTCCCAAGGGGGGATGGCCACCCCAAGGAGGATGGCCACACTACAATCCCTTCTCTTCTATTTTCCTCTCAGGATCTGGGCACACACGCACACACACCCGGCCTGAGTTTCAAGCTGCCAGGTCCAGAACACAAACCGCAGTCAGCCACATGGGAGTCCAGCCACCTGACCACTATGCCAACCTCTGGTCT
>NW_006160208.1:970577-974571 GCF_000334495.1 Tupaia belangeri chinensis | reverse complement strand
CCCCCGTGGCTTCCAGTCTTCCCCTCCAGCCCCTGCCTGCCATTCCCTTGCCCTGTCACACGCCCCTGCCCACACACCTCAGCCAGGTTCCAAACATGCCACAAACTCTCCAATCCCCGACTTTACTATGCTCTACCAGTGAGGAAAGCCCTCCTGTTCTGTCCCACCCCAATCCACCCACAGCTGCGCAAGGTCAAGCCCAGGCCTCATCCCTGGGAAACCTCCCAATCGGCTCCCAAGGCCGTATAACTGCTCCTAGCTCACTGTCCTCAAGGTACTCGGCACATCCGCAGTCCCTGGTGTCAGAATCCTCTAAAGACCCCCTACCTCAAAGGTCTTTGTATTCTCAGGAGTGACAGAGACTGGTAACAGTAAATAACAACATGTACAGAAGTGACTGACTGTGATTTATTAAAAATATACAGCACAATGGAAACACATTCCCAGTTTCTTGCATACACATTTATGTATTCGTTTGTTCTTTTTTTTTTTTTCTTCTAATGTATTCATTTGTTTCTTCCATGAGCAAGAAAGAGCGAGTCAGAGGGGCAGGCACCCTGAGTAGGGTCTTCATGTCATAATCCACCCTCCCACGCCAGTTTCGGCCAGCCTGGACCTAGGGCATGCACACACCTGGCATACTCAGAGGGGTCTCAGGATGCAAACCCAGGACCTTTCCCATGAGGATCCTGTTGCATTACTACCATACCACCACCTGGCCCTGTATCTCCTTTGAGCGTTCTGGAAATCAAACGTCTGAATCTTTTTTCTATATGCCTAGAGTACATGACCGCTAAGACTGGCCTTGACTCTTCAAATGGACTATTTCTTTTTTTTTAATTTTATTTATTTTTTTAATTTTTATTTTTTATTATTTATTTTTAGAGGTTTTTGCTATAGGGCACGTGTACTCTCCAGGCAGACAGAGAGAGACAGAAAGACACAAAGCGAGAAATCACCCCCCAGGGGGGATGGCCACGCCACAATCCCTTCTCCTCCATTCTCCTCTCGGGATCTTGGGTACACATGCACACATGCCCAGTGTGAGTTTTAAGCCACCGGGTCCGGGACGCGAACCGCGGTTGACTACATGGGAGTCCAGCGACACAGCCATTACACTAACAGCTGGTCCCTCAAATGGACTATTTCTAAACAGCAGATGTGAAATACACCAATTCGAAACTATTTTCCCTTGGAGTTTCCTGTTCTTGTGTAATCTAGAAATCTTCTCCTCCTTATCCAACCCTCCCCTGAAATTTTACAGTTGGTTAGAATCATATACTTCTGGAAATTATTGGCACCAACACGGATGCTTCAATTTACAAAGTAAAATATTAACCTCTGGCACATCCAGCCCTGAAAGTGTGGGCTTGCCTCTACTGTTGTTCTACAGCACAGCCAGAAAAAGGGCTCCTGGACAGATCTTTCCTCTCCCTCTCCCGTGAGCCTACAATGCGTTAGGTAAGAGTACACCCAGGAAAACCAAAATCAAGACAAGGAGCGGACCCACTCCTCTCCCTTCCTCACTTGGAGCCTCTAACAGAACATTTTTATCAGCACTCTCTACAGTGGGATCTAAAAGCACACCTGGAAAACAACCAAATTTTGTGAATAATCGTTACCTACCACAAGCGTAATACAACTTCAACTGGCATTTAGCTACCAGTTAGCTCAGAGAACCACCGGTGGGTGAACGAGGAGTTTAATACAAGTTCAGCACGTGGAAGTCTAACGCCTTCTGGAATGCTCATCCCTGCGTCTGATTCTATGGCTATTTCACACCCATGAAATATTGGGTCATCAGAAAAGTCGTGACATATTTTCCTGTGCAAAAAATGCATCATGACTTTCCCGACGACCCAATAGTTAGCTAGACTCACAGAACAGCATAAAGCACCTTAAAACTATATGTAGTACACACCGAGGAAGTCAACTGCGAAGATGCTGCAAGCCCTGTCTTACTAATAATAAAGTATCTAAGCTAGTGAGTGATTTCTGTGCTTGTACAGAATTAGAGAAATTCAAGGGTGTGAAATGTCACTCCCTCCTTTCTGAGTAGTTTCTGCTAGGCTTCCCCTGGGCATCCCCCCTGAATGATTTTCAGCACTTGAACTAGTCATCAGGAGGACTGTGGCTCAAAGTAAAAGGCTGTCAGCCAATCATGGGTGGTTCTCAGGCTGTGGCATTTCAAAGCCCAATAAAAGATAAGGCAAGGAAAAAAAGGAAGAAGGTTGCAGCCTATGCTGAGGTTCCACTAGGAATGTTTACAGTACCTAGAAAATCTTAAACAAGTCAGTATTTTACCGTCATTACTGAAGCAAAATTGGAATTCCAAAAGAGATTTGAAAACCCCCAAGGCAGTTCAAAAGGAAGCTATCCCTTGGATCCCAGCAGGTATGGCCTCAGCTCTTTTATCTGACAGCTCTCCTTTAAGAAGTAGTCTACCTCTGATGGTACTACAGTAGCACTAGCAGCCAGTCAGCTTCAAACACTGACACCAGGCCACCTACCCAGGTCAGGGCAATAGTCAATGAACTATAGCAACTAGGAACCTTTACAAAGTACCAAGATATTTCTTTTTGGTTTGTACGACAGAGCACCAATTCCTATAAGCTTATAAATTCTGCTGAAATTTAAAAAAAAAAAAGAAAGTTATGAGCACACTGAAATATTTGCAGATAAAATTATGTCGACATCATATCTGGGATTTCAGAGTAGTGGTGGGCAGGGGTAGAGGGGATATAGGTGAAATACACTATTTCTGTGTGTGCTTGAAATTGTCCAAAATATAAAGTAAAAATAAGCATAAAGGCATGTTTCAAAGAAAACTATTAAAATGCGACAGAACCATCTATACAGTGCATAAACAGGACTACATATATTCTTCCTTCCTAAGGAGCAGTAGTCCTACTTATTACAGAAAAGCAGAGGAAAACTCAGAGGCATTTATCTTGGTCCCTTTACTAACACACCTTAATTACAGGGACTCAATTGAGGTTTTGACTAAAGTAAAAAAAAAAAGAGGGGGGGGAAATAAAAGCACCTTTTTGAAATTCAGCACAGGTTACAAAACCCACCACATGCAAACTTCACTAGCTTTTTGTCTACTCCATTCAAGGGACGCTTTGTAAAAAAAATCGCTATGCAAAAATAGACAAAATATAGCAAAATTAAAAGGCTATAAACTTACCATGCATAGAAGACACATTAGCAGGTAAAAGTTAATCCCTCTGAGAAAGGCAGAACAGAGGGTAACGAAAAAGGCCGCTTTATAGTCTTTTAGAGTTTGAACTTTTGACCTCCTCCCAAAATGTCATGAAAGAATTATAAACCCTGAAATTCTGAACTAGAAAGAATGCATTCTTCGTTGAAATCGTTTCATAATGCATTACTATTTTTTGTACATAGTGTGTTTTAGACACACTTCGCCATCGGGCCCAACGTACAAAACTGAAAAGTATTTTCTACAAGCGATGCAAACTGGATTAAGGAAAAAATGTAAACAGTGCAATAAAAACAGCTAGTCAAGGCGACGCGGGAAACGCCGCCGCAAAACTCACCTCTCGAGCTCTCTTTCTCTTTTAACATTTTTTTTCTCTTGTCAACAAAAGAGATCAGACTTTTTCTTCTGTCCCTTTGTGTCCCTTCCTTCAACGCTCAAAACCGACTCAAAGACAGAGATAATGAAGCCAAGACATTTAAAACGAAATCCACAACTCGGTCTTGGAAAGCAAAGAGGCACTTAACAGTTGGCCAATATTGGGGCTGCGCGCCGCGTCCCCTGAAGTCGCCCCCCGGGAAAGGAGGTCCCAGGGTGCAGGCGGCACCTCGACGCACCTCGCGTTCGAAGCCCGGTAGCTACCTGGTGCTACCTGAATCCTCCCTCTCCACCTCCCCCTGGTTCACACGTACACCCCCTACCCCCGGCCCGGAGCAGAGCGGAAAAGGTGACACTCACCGACCCCCGAGTGCCCGCGCGCCGCCTGCCTTCCGC
>NW_006160208.1:970071-970546 GCF_000334495.1 Tupaia belangeri chinensis | reverse complement strand
AATCCCGGTTTTAGGTGCCAGGAAGCTCCCCAATCCCGCGCTCCCGAGTGCGCCAGCCCCTCCTCCAGCCCAGAGGCGCAGGGCACCCGGAGAGCCAGGCCTTCGAGCTGGTTCCCCGCCTGGCGTACCCCCGCGGCGCCCACAGCCGGACGGGACCGGACGGGACCGCACCGGACCGGACAGGACCCGGCAGGCGACGGCTGCACTCACCCAGACAGCGGATGTGGAAGCCCGAAGGCGGCCGCAGCGCCCGGCGCGTCCAGCCCTCGCGCAGCGCCTCCAGATGCTCCTCCTTGCCCTGAATCAGCAGGACCTGCTCGTCGATCCAGCCCAGGAAGAAGGTCTCCGCCACCGCGGCCGTGACCTTCTTGTTCCAGAAGTGCTGCATGTTCTCGGCTTTGAAATCGGCGAAGATCTCGTAGCCGATGTGGTGCCGGGCGAGCTGCCGAGGCGGGGCCGGGGGCGCGGGCTGGGG
>NW_006160208.1:954986-969601 GCF_000334495.1 Tupaia belangeri chinensis | reverse complement strand
GCGGGGGCGACCCCCGGGCCCGGCCGCGGCGGGGCGGGGGAGCCGGTGGGGAGAGGCGGTCGGGGTAGCACGGTTGGCCCGCGTGCGCGTTTAGGTAGCGGGGCTCCGGGGACACCCGGAGGCCGGGGGCACGCACGGCGGCACTAGGAAGGCAGCGATTCCGGAGCTGCGAGTGTCGCTCCTCCCCGCGCTCCACCCCGTCCCCACCTTCCACCTCCCACCTCCCGCTGGAACAAGTGGATTGGAAGTGGCTTTTTAAAAAACTTAAGTCAACCACGAAAAATGGTCGTCAGTCCTTCCTCCCAAAATCTTGAGGAATTCTACTGTCCTGAAATCTCCAGCGTCCATTGTGAGTCTACCCTAGAAGAAACTCGGGGTAGTCTCTAATTCCGTGTTAGTTACCCCGCCATCGGCACGACAAGGTTACGTTTCCTGGGAAAGGAAACGACCATGCTTTTTTAAAAGGAAAATTCCGTTAAGCAGTTTTCCATGCAAAATTCTCTTTTGCTTACTTTTTCGTGCAGAGACACAAGCAGTCCTGTATCAAAGGCGGTGACTGTCTTAGGAAGAGCTAGAGGTCCGAGCTGCGTTTACCTCAAGCAGTGGTGGTCAAGCTTCAGCGGATATCGACGTTACCCGGAACACCGGTATCCGGGCCCCACTCCCCGAGTTTCTGATTTTAGGTCTTGGGGAGAATCTGTTTTTGTTTTTGTTTTTTAATTTCTAACAAATCCCAGTATGCCACTGCTGGTGGTCCGGAGCCACACTTTGAAAAACACTGAATTAGAGGAAAATGTCCAGCTTAGATTGGGGGATGGGGGTTAGGGATGAAGAATAACCGAACTGTTTGCTGCTGGTGTCCTGTGATTTCATTGTCATGGATGTCTCTAGACCTGGGTTTTAGTGTTACTAATAGCAAGGAACCTTAAACTGGTCACTGAGCCTCAGTTTGTCCATCTGCAAACTGGGATGGAGTTTCACCCTGTGTCACTGGAGTGGTGAGAGTCAAGCAAGGAAACGCTTATGAGGTCACCTCAGATCCTAAGATGTACCGTCAGCATGCGATGTCACTTCTAGTCGCAGACATCAGGTGCTCTTCAGACTTCAGAAAGCCAAGCACTGGGTTTGGCCCGCCAAAGGCAGCTGGAGCTGTGCAGCCCACCCTCACTCAGAATTTCTCAGGCACTCACTCTGCGGTGAGAGCTGTTATTTTCTTGCCTAGCTTTTAGCTATTTAGTTGTAAGCCTCAATTTGGCTCTTGTGAAATGCTGCCTTCTTCACCTTCCCTTCTCAGTGCCTGGGCCTCAGGGAGGAGAGGAAGTGGTCCTGGATGGAAAAATGGAGGAAGGAAAGATGTTACACTCATGCCTTTTTTTTTAAGGTTTTTGCCATAGGGCACATGCACTCTCTGGAGAGAGAGACAGAGACAGAGAGAGGAAAAATAGAAATCACCCCTCAGAGGAGATGGCCATGCCGTAATCCCTTCTCCTCCATTCTCTTCTGAGGTTGTGACACACATGGACATGTGCCCGGAGTGATTTTCAAGCCACCAGGTCTGGGTAGAACCACGGTCAGCTATGTGGGAGTCCAGCTGCTTTAACCACCACACCATCTGCTGGCCTGACTTTTTTTTTCAGTTTGCATTTATCTTTTTTTTTAATTTTTTAAAAAAATGATTTATTATTTAATGTTACTTATCCATTCATTTATTTTCATTTGACCAGAGAGGGACACAGAAGGATAGGGAAAGCAAAAAAACAAGCCACCAGGTCCAGGACTTGAACCTGGCATTGTGTGAGTGTCCAGTGCCTCAACCACGACGCTACCTGAATTTATCTATTTAATTTTTTATTAGTATTTATTATTTTATACATTCATTCATTAAACATCGTATAGTTTGTAAAGAGATTTTACCCAACAGGATGTACGTCACACAGCAGATGCGTTGCTGCTATGATACACGTCATCAGCAAGAGCACCGAACCATACCTGTGTGACACAGAGGTCTTACTTCTCCATATTTTATTTATTTTTTTTATTTTGACATAATTTCAGATTTAAAGAAAAGCTGCAAAAGTCCAGATTCCTAAACTATTAACAGTTTACTCTCTTCTCTCTTTGTCTTCAGGCACACACAAGTTTCTTTATTCTAAAGAGTTTAAAAGTCTCTACTATAAATGAGTATTTTATGCTTTATGATTAATAAGCATGTTTTTGAGAGATATTGGGTCTTCAGGAAAGTCATATTTTTCTGTTTTTCCATGCAAAAATATGTTATGACTTTTCTGACAACCCAATACTTTGAGACTATTCCAATTTTCACTCATTAGTCATTGATTATTTTAAAAGAATTACTTATTTCATTTTATTTATTATTATTATTATTTAATTTGCTATAGGGCAGGTGTGCTTGTGAGAGAGAGAGAAAAAGCAGACTGCCAGGTCCGGGACTCAAACCGCAGTGGCCATGTGGGCATCCAGCACCTTAACCAACACACGGCCTACTAGCCCCAAGTCACCGATCCTTGCTTAGCTTGATTATTACAATGTATGTTAAATTCTGATCTTCTAATTTCATCATGTCTTTTACATTAATTGGCATTTTGCTGTAAGGATGAACTTTCTCCTTTATTGTATCAGTATAGACTGTGGATTCTTACTTTATACAATAGGTTATAATTCTTAAGTATTGTTATTTCTTTCAATGCTCATATTAGCCAGAATTTGGCCAGTGAGAGCTTCTAAAAATTGACCCCTGTGTCCTTTTGAATTGACCCTATCATTCTATGAATGATTCCTTACTTTTTGGCATATCAAGATATTCCAGTATCACTTAGCTCCAGCTTTGGAGCCATCCATGTTCCCAAAGAGTTCTTGTTCTTCTTAGTGGAAGATGATATTTAGAAACCAATATCTAGCCACTGGGTGTGCTCGTTGTTGCTGAGGTGACATTTGTTTGTGGATACTCCACTTAGTTATGAATAACCCCCTACAAACACACACCAGATATGAACTTCTCCCTTTACACATAAATGTCCTCAACCATCTGTACTGCAAACATGAGGCAGCATGGCTTAGTGCAAACAGTTTGGCTGTGAAGTGAGGCAATGTGTGTTCAATCTACTTATCAAATATGAGGAGACTTCAAAAGTTTTGTAAAAAAAATGAAATTAAAGGGACCAGCAGTTGGCGTAATGGCTATGTCGCTGGACTCCTATGTAGCCAACCACAGTTTGAGTCCCAGACATGGTGGCTTAAACTCATGCTGGGCATGTGTACGCGTGTGCCCAAGATCCGGAGAGGAGAATGGAGGAGAAGAGATTGCGGTGTGGCCCTCCCCCCTGGGCGTGATTTCTCGCTTTCTGTCTCTCTGTCTCTCTGGTGAGCGCATGCACCCTATAGCAAAAACCTCTCCAAAAAAAGAAAGTATAAGTTTATTTTGGTGCAAAAAAAAATAATGAAACCTATGCATAGTTTACACACACACACACACACACACACATATATACACACCCATGCTCAGCATGATATTCAAGCTTGAAGATTCTCTCATAGTTGAGGGAGCTTAAGCAAGTTACTTTTCTTTCTTTCTTTCTTTCTTTCTTTTTTGCTATAGGGTGCATGCGCTCACCAGAGAGACAGAGAGACAGAGAGACAGAAAGCGAGAAATCACGCCCAGGGGGGATGGCCACACCGCAATCTCTTCTCCTCCATTCTCCTCTTGGGATCTTCGGCACATACGCCTGGCATGAGTTTAAGCTGCCGGGTCCGGGACTCGAACTACAGTCGACTACATGGGAGTCCAGCGGCATAGCCATTACACTAACTGCTGGTCCCGGCAAGTTACCTTTCTGACCCTCAAATTTTCATCTCTAAAATAAAGAGTTATTAGAAGAAATGAGAAACCCAGTGTAAAGTGCCTGGTAGGACTCAATAAACCACTAATTTCTTTCCTTTTTTACTTATTTGCACATATATGTACATTTTTCTTTTTAGTGTAGCTTTCCCCCTCAATTTCTGCTTATCTGAGCCCAGTGCAACCGGATTGCGATGTTCAGGCTTTTTCCTGCACTTCCTAAAAGAGACGCTGCTCTGGTCAGAGATGGGGATTTTGCTCTGTCTGTTGTAATCTTTATCACATCTTGCTTTAAAAAAAAATCATAATTATAAAAATGAAGATCACTAAGGCAAATTATCCTTTCCAGAACTTTTCTAAATGACCACTCTGTTTTGGAAAACCATCTCGTGACCCAGTGTCCTCTCAAACTAATGTGCTAGCCACAGAAATCATACAGCATCTGTACGTTTGGGGCTTCCTGCTCTGCCTTCCTTTGCCCTGCTTCTTGCTCACAAAGCCTCTCAAAGGCCTCGTCTCATCATCCTGATGTCCAGAATCATCTCCCAATCTTTCCCAAAGCATGGCGTTCCAAGGTGCCAAGGCGGAGGGTGTTCCATGATGTGGGCCTGCTTCCCAACCTGGGGACACTCTTGACCACTTGACCCCATGGAGCTCTGTTTTTGCCTGGCATATTACCAGAAATATCTTTTCCATATTTCATAGGCAATTCTCAGGCAAAAACACCCAAAATGTCACACGAACAAGCAACCATCTGCAAATACAGTACACCTTTGTCCCCAGGGAAAAATGCTAAACAGCCTGTAACAGAGGCAATCTTTGACACTCTCAGCCAGGGATTTTCTCTCCCTTTGAACCATATCTCAATCATCCCCTACCCAATGATGGGCTCTACTTTCTGTTTGCATAAGTAAATGTCCTTTTCGAATGATTTTTCCCAGAACAAAGAATATTTTCTAGAATCCTCAAAGGAACAGTGTTTTCAAGGAGCTACTTCTTGAGAGATTACTCAAAACTTTTAAAAAAATTAATAAAATAAAAACGGGGTGGAGAGCAGCTGGTGACATGATGTTTAGGGCACTGGACTCCTACATGGTCCACTATGGTTCAAGTCCCAGACCTGGTGGCTTGGAAATCACACCAAGGAACCAGCAGATGGCATAATGGCTATGTTGCTGGACTCCCATGTACTTGACCACGGTTCGAGTTCCTGACACAGTGGCTTACAACTTATGCCAGTCACATATGCATGCCCAGAATCCCAAGAGAAGAATGGACAAGAAGAGATTGCAGTGTGGCCATCCCCCTGGGGGATGATTTCTTGTTTTCTTTTTGTCAGTCTCTCTTTGTCTCTTGGGCAAGTGCAAGCACCCTGTAGCAAAAAATCTCTAGAAAAAGAAAGAAAGAGAAAAAAGAGAGGAAGGAAGGAAAAAGAGAGAGAAAGAAAGAGAGAGAGAAAAAGAAAGAAAAGGAAGGAAAGGAAAGGGAAGGAAAGGAAAGGAGGAAGGAAGAAAAAGAAAGATCACACCAGGAGCGTGTGCGTGTGTGCCCAAAATCCCAAGAGGAGAATGGAGGAGAGGGGATTGCAGTGTGGCCATTGTCCTGGTGTGTGGGGGTGGATTTCTCACTTTCCCTCTCTCTCTGTCTCTCATCTCTCTCTCCTGCAAGTGCACACGCCCTATAGCCAATACTTAAATTAAAAAATTAAATTAAATTAATAAAAATAGGTTTTCCATCTTCTACCACTCCTATTTAGGCTCAGAGTTCTCAGAGCCAGGTTTTAGTCAAACTTTCCGTCTCCTATCCATGAATCTACAAAAAGAAAGTCTCTTTTCCCAAACACACGGCTCAGCCCTAAGATGTCTTGACCAGTCCCACCTACATAGTCTTTCCACATCTAGAGCTGGGGGTCATTATTTAAGGAGTAATCTCCTGATAATAGAGTGAAAAAAAAAATGTATGGAGAACTTGTTAAATGTTTCATCACAAAAGAAATGCTGTCATCTCACGTATCTGGGGAAGAACATGTTGCCTCAGTGGTTTGAATACTCAAGTCCAGATAAGTTGGAATTTGTGCAGGACGAAAGAGCATGGTGAATAGAGCTCTCTGCCCACACTTCTCTCCACTGCCCTCCAGCAGCTACCTGCCATTCTCGCAGGGGAAAGAGGACTTGGCTCAATGTGGTCTTGTTCAAGCTTATCAATTGCTGATTGTTCACCGTGCTGCAACAGAAGTCCAGACAATCCCCACTCAGGGAGGTGCATTCCAGCCTAAGTGCCTTCAGTTTGGAATTTCTCTTTGTGTTTTCTAAGGATGGCTGCCTCAGCATCTCCTGTTCATGCGCATTTCTGTGTTATGGCATCCCCCATCAAGAGGTTGAATCCATCTTGCCGTCTCCTTGACTCCAGTTCAGATACTGTGGTTTCTTTGACCAACAGAGTAGAGCTGAAGGATGTAGTACTTGTTCTGAGCATAGGCCTCTTTGACCTCTAATTCTCACTCCTGCCTCTTGGAAGCCTACCACCATGCCACGAGGGCGACTCCCCTGAAATCATCATGTAAGGAAGCTCAAGTTAGCCATGTGGAGAGAGTGTGTGAAAAGAGCTTCGCTGGTCAGTCCCCAGCTGTTCTTGCCTTATCAGCCCGGGCCTCAGACACACAAGGGAGGGAGACACTCCTGCCTCTGGAGACATCAGGTATTAGAAGAACTAAGGCCCCATATTGATGGCCCAAATCGACCACCTCCAGCCATTCAAGGTACCCATGCCACAGCTTCTAACATTGTTTAGCAAAAGTGAGCCATCCCCATTGGGCTCCACCTGAATTCCTGACCTCCAGAATCAAGAGCATTAAGAAAAAAAAAAAAAAAAATTAGTGGCCGTTCTGCATCACCAGGTTTTGGGGTGATTGGGTACCTAGAAATAGATCACCAGGACACTCTTGCTATTGTGATGAGGACAGGAAACAGTATTCAGTGTTCTGCTGATGGTGGCATCTATGGAGAGTCAACTTTCATAAAGCAAAAAGGATATCCTGCTATATTATTTTTTATAACGTGTCGTAGGTGGGTTTAGACTCATAAATCCATAATTCTAGTTACCAACTGAGTATATGTCAGAAACAATGGCATCCGCACAAACCACTCAATAAAACCTCACTGCAGTAGGAGTCTAGAATCTCAGTGGAACTTCTGTAACCACGGAGTGACCATTTATTCTAATTACAAGCCTTCTAAAGGAGTCGTCCAAGGATAATCCACCCTTAATTGTGGCATATCACTTTGCAGAATTAGTGATTTTGTTTGATGTATATGATTATATGCTAACCTACTAACCAGAAAGAATAGCATCAATTATGTGTCTTGAAGTATATGTCTGTTACTGCTTAGCCCAGATTAATAATAAAAATAGCTGACATGTATGTGATGCTTCCTATGTGATGTATCGAGCTAAGCACTCTGGGTGTATTCATTTATTTCTTCCACACGACAGCGCTATGGGCTAGCTACTGTTGTTATTCTCGTTTTACAGATGAGACACTGACTCACAAAGTTAAGCAACATGCGAAGGATCTCAGCTGTTAGGTTACTAAGGCGAAGTTCAAATCCAGGCACTCTGACTGCACAGTCTGTGCTCCCAGTAATTGCACTGGGAGGCCCTCTGAACACTTTTTTAAAGAGTTAGCAATCCGGACCAGCAGTTACCGTAATAGCTATGTCGCTGGACTCCCATGTAGTCGACCACGGTTCGAGTCCCGGACCCGGTGCCTTAAACTCATGCTGGGTGCGTGTGCGTGCGTGCCCAAGATCCCGAGAGGAGAATGGAGGAGAAAGGATTGCAGCGTGGCCATCCCTCCTGGGGGGGTGATTTCTCGCTTTCTGTCTCTGTCTCTCTCTGTCTGTCTGGCAGGCGCACGTGCCGTATAGCAAAAACCTCTCCAAAAAAAAAAAAAAAAAAAGAGTTAGCCATCATCAGCCAGACAGTGGAATGGTAGCAACTGGACCACATACCTGACTGTGCAGCTCCAGTCCTGTACCCGACAGTTTGAAAAGTATGACAGAGATGTGAGCATATGCATGCATGCTCAAAATTTCAAGAGAAGGGATTGCAATATATGGCCATGAGGGGGATACTTTCTCTGTGTCTCTGTCTCTCTCTCTCTCTGTCTTGCTTCAGTGAGTGCACACATCTTGTAGCAAATGTTAAAACCCAGCCGTCATCTTGTTATCATAGCCACATGTCTGGGTCGCTTTGAGGATATTGGCTCTATCTTGTGGTTGGGAATTAATTTAATATTAAAAAGACTGCAAAAGTGCATCCCATACCTCACTTCTCTCGACAGTCTACCAAAGACACTCGCTTTAGTCAAGATCCTGTTGTGAATTTCTTTACAGGGAAGACTTTTTGACTGCCTGAGACACTTTCTCAAGAGGGCATGAAGTGTTCTGAGAGGCTACCCTATGTACTCTGACTCCTCACTTACTTTCCCCCAAAAGAATTTATCTTCTCAAGGCCAAAGTTAATATTACCGCTAGGAGTGAAAGCTGTGGTCTTAAACTTCACTCAAGATGGTTCTTGAGTTGCTGCTGATTGATGTGTGTGTTGACACTTGCCTGGCATGACCACTCTCTACTCTGGGCCTGGCACTTCAATGACAATGACAGTTCACCCCAAAGCAAAATCAATTCTCCAGAAGTAGTGTGCAAAATATATTCTTTGTCTTGCATTTTTCTACTAGCAGTTTATTCCTATTCAATTCCTTTTTTTTTTAAGGTTTTTGCTATAGCGCGCATGTGTGCGCCAGACAGAGAGACAGAGAGACAGAAAGCGAGAAATCACCCCCCCCCCAGGGAGGATGGCCATGCTGCAATCCCTTCTCCTCCTTTCTCCTCTTGGAATCTTGGGCGTGCACACACACGCGCCCGGCGTGAGTTTAAGCCACCGGGTCTGGGACTCGAACCGCGGTCGACTACATGGGAGTCCAGCAACATAACCATTATGCTAACTGCTGGTCCCCTCAATTCCTATGCTTTCATTGCACAGCAGCAATTAAGAGTAGAAATCAAGTCATTCCCACAGCCTATGGTTAAGGGAGCTTGATACCACATGGCTAACTGCCCGGGTCAAATACCAGTCCCAAGCAGCAGGAAAAACATGCTAGATTCATGTGTGTACGTATCCAAAATTCAACAGGATGGAGAAATAGAGAAGAAGGGATTGCCACATGACCATGCCCCATTGAGGGGGGCTTTTACCCTCTCCTGCTCTATCTCTCCATTTCTCTCTGGGAAGTGCAACATGGCCAAAAAAAAAAAAAAAAAAAAATTAGAAAAATATTAGAAACCTATCTAGAGTGTTAAATATTAAAATAGTTGACTCTTTTTTTTTTTTAAGAGATATTTTTGCTACAGGGCGCATGTACTCACCAAAAAGACAGAGAGATAGAGACAGAAAGCAAGAAATCAACCCCCCAGGAAGAATGCCATGCCAAATCCCTTCTCCTCCATTCTCCTTTTGGAATTTTGGGCATGCATGCACACACATCCAGCGTAAGTTTTAAGCCACTGGGTCTGGGCTCAAATCATGGTCAGCCATGTGGGAGTCCAGTGACATAACCATTACGCCATCTGTTGGTCCCAAGATATTTTACTCTTTTCCTCCCTGTTATTAAGAATCAATTTGATATTGAAAAGACTACAAAAACTCATTTTGATTTGAGCAAAAATTTCTTATGTTAAACCAAATGATTGAAATGTCCCCCAACACTGGATGTCCTCAGGCCTACCATGCATGCACTGGCTTTCACTTGGAGTGACCAGAAGTTACTAAATTTTGCTCCCATTCATCTACAGTTGTGTACCAAACAACTATTGTATTTGAGGCAATATGCTGAATACCAGTCACAGAGAAATAAATATAACATAGCCCTTATTTGAGGGAAGCTTATGGTTTGTAACAGGAGACAGACAAGTAATCCCCTCAAAAATGCAATACTGGTGCAATGGTAAAGGCATGTGTATACTTCAGAGGAGCGGGGCGGGGGGGGAGTAAAAGGAAGGGGTGGTCAATTATAAATAAGTGATATTGGGAATAAGAGACGCCTTCACGCAGTGGGCTATACTGGGCTCACCCTTGACTATACGTGCTTCCTGCACTATGTCGATGTATTACTTACAGATCTTTCCAGCTCAAGGATCTTCGTTCACTGAGCCTGTGTCCCTAGGAAGTATGTCGTAAGATGTTCGTTAACACTAGAATGTTCCCTTGGAGTTGATCCCTTTTCATCTATAATCAAATTGGAGTAGACGCAAAGTTCCTCCAATGATCATTGTACTCTCATCCCTTTGCCTGTCGCTGGGCTTTCGTAGGTGAGAAAGAACCACCCTACCAGGAGTCACGTGATTCACTAGTCTTGCAAGGGTTTGGACCCTTCATGTTAATAGCAGCCAATATTTGGGTTGGGGTGGAAAGGGAAAAAAGAGGCAATCTGCTGCTATAAAACATGCTACATGCCATTCTTTTCAGGGCTATGTAGAGGGATATAGATAGTACTTTACTACTATTTCATGTGAAATAGCGCTAGCTGATATTAATAACAAAGCGACATGGTAAAACAAATGCAATTTTCATATATTTTTTCTACTCACTGGGACAGTAGTCATTCACTATCTGTCAATTTTTTTTTAATGTAATTACTAAGTTCTACCCTTGATTGTGTCTCTTCACGAAAAAGGAAATGAATACTCAGTGTCTGAGATTCCCAACAGTGGAAATTATAAGCTGCCAGGACCCTGCCATCTTGCCCAAAGTACATATCCCCCAGTAAACAGGCCCTCCCTTCTCTGAGATCACTGCAGATGGCAGGCTTCCAAAAGGAAAAAAGGACCAGCTAAAAATAGACAGTTTCAGGAAAATGCTATGGTTAATCAGATAGCTGCTATCAGAAATATGCAGATATCAAAACATTTCAAGCCCAGCCACAGTGGCACAGGCAGTAGGAACTCTGCTGTGTGCTGCTGGAGGCCACATCGTAGGGCTCCAGGTTCCTGTCCCAGGCCTACCTGAACATGCAGGGAGGCCTGTTACCCTACCTGGCTACAGGGCTGGAGACTGCAAGGTGAACACCCAGTCGAGGATACCTGTCTCTTTTTCCTTCAGAAGACTAAAAAACAAACTTAGAAGAAAAAAAAAAAAAAGATGCGACATAGCCATTATGCTAACTGCTGGTCCCCTCAATTCCTATGCTTTCATTGCACAGCAGCAATTAAGAGTAGAAATCAAGTCATTCCCACAGCCTATGGTTAAGGGAGCTTGATACCACATGGCTAACTGCCCGGGTCAAATACCAGTCCCAAGCAGCAGGAAAAACATGCTAGATTCATGTGTGTACGTATCCAAAATTCAACAGGATGGAGAAATAGAGAAGAAGGGATTGCCACATGACCATGCCCCATTGAGGGGGGCTTTTACCCTCTCCTGCTCTATCTCTCCATTTCTCTCTGGGAAGTGCAACATGGCCAAAAAAAAAAAAAAAAAAAAATTAGAAAAATATTAGAAACCTATCTAGAGTGTTAAATATTAAAATAGTTGACTCTTTTTTTTTTTTAAGAGATATTTTTGCTACAGGGCGCATGTACTCACCAAAAAGACAGAGAGATAGAGACAGAAAGCAAGAAATCAACCCCCCAGGAAGAATGCCATGCCAAATCCCTTCTCCTCCATTCTCCTTTTGGAATTTTGGGCATGCATGCACACACATCCAGCGTAAGTTTTAAGCCACTGGGTCTGGGCTCAAATCATGGTCAGCCATGTGGGAGTCCAGTGACATAACCATTACGCCATCTGTTGGTCCCAAGATATTTTACTCTTTTCCTCCCTGTTATTAAGAATCAATTTGATATTGAAAAGACTACAAAAACTCATTTTGATTTGAGCAAAAATTTCTTATGTTAAACCAAATGATTGAAATGTCCCCCAACACTGGATGTCCTCAGGCCTACCATGCATGCACTGGCTTTCACTTGGAGTGACCAGAAGTTACTAAATTTTGCTCCCATTCATCTACAGTTGTGTACCAAACAACTATTGTATTTGAGGCAATATGCTGAATACCAGTCACAGAGAAATAAATATAACATAGCCCTTATTTGAGGGAAGCTTATGGTTTGTAACAGGAGACAGACAAGTAATCCCCTCAAAAATGCAATACTGGTGCAATGGTAAAGGCATGTGTATACTTCAGAGGAGCGGGGCGGGGGGGGAGTAAAAGGAAGGGGTGGTCAATTATAAATAAGTGATATTGGGAATAAGAGACGCCTTCACGCAGTGGGCTATACTGGGCTCACCCTTGACTATACGTGCTTCCTGCACTATGTCGATGTATTACTTACAGATCTTTCCAGCTCAAGGATCTTCGTTCACTGAGCCTGTGTCCCTAGGAAGTATGTCGTAAGATGTTCGTTAACACTAGAATGTTCCCTTGGAGTTGATCCCTTTTCATCTATAATCAAATTGGAGTAGACGCAAAGTTCCTCCAATGATCATTGTACTCTCATCCCTTTGCCTGTCGCTGGGCTTTCGTAGGTGAGAAAGAACCACCCTACCAGGAGTCACGTGATTCACTAGTCTTGCAAGGGTTTGGACCCTTCATGTTAATAGCAGCCAATATTTGGGTTGGGGTGGAAAGGGAAAAAAGAGGCAATCTGCTGCTATAAAACATGCTACATGCCATTCTTTTCAGGGCTATGTAGAGGGATATAGATAGTACTTTACTACTATTTCATGTGAAATAGCGCTAGCTGATATTAATAACAAAGCGACATGGTAAAACAAATGCAATTTTCATATATTTTTTCTACTCACTGGGACAGTAGTCATTCACTATCTGTCAATTTTTTTTTAATGTAATTACTAAGTTCTACCCTTGATTGTGTCTCTTCACGAAAAAGGAAATGAATACTCAGTGTCTGAGATTCCCAACAGTGGAAATTATAAGCTGCCAGGACCCTGCCATCTTGCCCAAAGTACATATCCCCCAGTAAACAGGCCCTCCCTTCTCTGAGATCACTGCAGATGGCAGGCTTCCAAAAGGAAAAAAGGACCAGCTAAAAATAGACAGTTTCAGGAAAATGCTATGGTTAATCAGATAGCTGCTATCAGAAATATGCAGATATCAAAACATTTCAAGCCCAGCCACAGTGGCACAGGCAGTAGGAACTCTGCTGTGTGCTGCTGGAGGCCACATCGTAGGGCTCCAGGTTCCTGTCCCAGGCCTACCTGAACATGCAGGGAGGCCTGTTACCCTACCTGGCTACAGGGCTGGAGACTGCAAGGTGAACACCCAGTCGAGGATACCTGTCTCTTTTTCCTTCAGAAGACTAAAAAACAAACTTAGAAGAAAAAAAAAAAAAAGATCTTAAAAGCAGAAACACATTGATGAGAGAAATACTGATCTAATTTATGCTTATTTATTTAATAATAGAACTTCAAAATCATCTATATTGGGTATTCAGTTCTAAATGGAATTAGATTCTTATGCTGTTTTACACTTAATGACTTTAGATGTGACTAGCCAAAGGATTTCGAAAAATATTACACGTGGTTGGTTTTCCCTTGTGACCCAAGATAAAGTATTAACTTCTAGGCATTTATCTTATTTATTCTAGATGGATAAATACAGATGTTTACTTTTTCAAAACAAATTAGAAATAGTTGTATTTGTGGAACCAGAAGGTGGCATGGTGGTTAAGGTGCTGGATATTCCCACATGGCTGATCACGGTTCAGGTCCTGGACCTGGTGGCTTGCTTTCTCACTTCTCCACTTTCTGTGTGTGTGTGTGTGTGTGTGTGTGTGTGTGTCTCAGTCAAATTAAAAATAAATGAATGAATAAATAAAATTTTAAAAAAAAGAAATAGTTGTATTTGTAATTTGTTTGTTTTTCCTTTACACCATTTGTGGAAATGGTCTCAATAATTCATAAAAGCAAAATAAGTGGTACACTACTAACTAGACTTGTCAAGCATCTTTGATGGTTGTTGTAAATCTTAGTGGATTTTCAGCCCACAACTTTAATTTGTTCTATTTTATTTAATTTGTTTTATTTGCTCTATTTATTTTGTTCTATCCTGGTTAAATATTTTGAAAGGTATCAATTTCATTTGGAAGTAATAAGAACTCCACGTCTAGAAATTATATTTCATATCAGAATTAAATATATAGGGGCCAGCAGTTAGAGTAATGGCTATGTCGCTGGACTCCCAGGTAGTCGACTGCGGTTCGAGTCCCGGACCCAATAGCTTAAACTCACGCCAGGCACATGTGCGTGCGTGTCCAGGATCCCAAGAGGAGAATGGAGGAGAAGGGTTGCATCGTGGCCATCCCCCCTGGGGATGATTTCTACTTTCTGTCTCTCTGTCTCTCTCTGTCTTTCTGGTGAGCGCAAGTGCCCTATAGCAAAAACCTCTCAAGAAATATATAGGGGACCCCCGCGCCGAGAGAGCGAGGCGGTGGCGGGCGGAGTAGGCCCTGCGCCGGCCCACCCGGCCCGCCTTCGGACCAGCAAGCTGAAGCCGAAAACAAGGATTGAGAACTTGCAACTGTAAGCAACAGAAAGAATCTTTAGCTGTCTTAAACTAGTTGAGAAATATATAGAAGGACTTCCTCTGCCTATGGACAGTGAGAAGATGATGGTTACCAGCCCTGCATTGCTTCAGGGAAGAACAGGAACTACTCTACCATTCTTGAGGAAGCCAGATACC
>NW_006160208.1:947049-954262 GCF_000334495.1 Tupaia belangeri chinensis | reverse complement strand
TGGGACATAGCAGAGGGTGGGGGATGGGGAATCAGGGATGGCAAGACAAAGGGCAAGGTATGCAGGACGTAAGAATTGGAAAATTATTTGCTGAGAACATGTATGTTGATGTGCTTGATTGAGCCAATGCACAGTGTATTTTGGATGGAAAAATTCATTTGTGTGTTGTGATGGTGTAAAGTGAATTAATAAAAAAAAAAGATAGCAGTGAACAATAGAGAGGCAGGACGTTAGTGAGAAACAGATAGGGCTTATTAACTGTTGATGATGACATGTATAGTATTCTCAACTGGATTGGTCTGAGAAGTATTTCATGATGGGCAAAGTATTTTTACAAGCAAAATGAGAAATAACAATTAACTGTTTTAAAAAATAATTAGAATAATAAAAATAATGATTGGGGAAAACATAGAAAAGATATTGAATGTTGAGGTGGGGAGATTAATGTCTCTGTACTGACGGACATGCATGGCATTCCCTTTTGAAAAAACAATGTAATACACTATAAAGTTATATGTAATCCAATGTAATATAAAGAAGATTATGATGATGATAATAAAAAATAAAATTAAAAAAAAAAGAAATATATAAATAAATAACATGTAGTGGTGAAGAGATGGAAAACTTGGAACCCTCCCACACTGCTGCTGGAAAGGTAAAATGATTCAGCCACTTTGGATAAAGAGATACACAGCCAGTCTTGATGGCTAACAGTATTGCAACGCTCCACAATGCCGAAGCCACATGGAAAGGTCACAGGTTCACCTCCTGAGGTGTCCCTGTATACACTGGTACTTGCACATGCCCATAATCCTGCTGGCTGAGACTGGAGGGAAGAGGGATCGTGGCATGAAGACCCTATTGGGGAGTTCCTCTCTCTCACTCATGAAACAAATCAGCTTTAAAAAAAAAAAAAGTGAAATAGAGACCTCCCATACGACCCAGCAATTTTACTTTTAGTTCTCTACTTCAGCTATTGAAGAGACATGAAAAGACGGGGTACCAGTAGTTAGTGTAATGGCTATGTCACTAGACTCCCATGTAGTCGACTGCAGGTTGAGTCCCGGACCCGGTGGCTTAAACTCACACTGGACGTATGTGCGTCCGTGCCCAAGATCCTGAGAAGAATGAAGGAGAAGGGATTGTTGCGTGGCCATCCCCCCGAGGGGTGATTTCTCACTTTCTCTCTCTCTCTGTCTCTCTCTGTTTTTCTGGTGAGCACATGCATCCTAGAGGAAAAAACCTCTTAAAAAAAAAAAAAAAGGAAGGGACCAACAGGTGGTGTAGTGGTTAAGGCACTGGACACTCCCACATGGCCAACCATGGTTCAAGTCCCAGACCTGGTGACTTGCTTTCTTACTTTCTCTCTCTGTGATTAAATGAAATTAAATAAATAATTCTTTTTTTTTTTTTTAAATAAAGGAGACATGAAAAGAAAACACATACCCACATGAAGGCTTGTAAGCAATGTTCAAGCAGCATTATTCACAGTAGCTAAAAAGTGGAAACAACCTAAACCAATGGGTGGAAAATGAACTGTTGCTCATGCATTCAATGGAATACTATTAAGCAGTAATAAAGAATGAAGTACTAACTCTCACTGAAAAGTGGAAGAAACTCAAAAACATGATATTGCCAGACACCTTATGAAGATAGCCAGTCACAGAAGATCACATAGTGTCTGATTCTAGTCGTGTAAAATATCCGGAAAGACAAACTTACTGGACAGAGAGGAGCAGTGGTGGTTGCCTACGGCTGGGGTGAAAATGGGGCATGACTGCTCATCGGTAAGAGCTTTCTTTAGGGTCATGGACACGACTAAAATTAGGTTATGATGATGATCGTACACCTCTGGAAATATACGAAAATTCTTTGAATTGTGTACTTAAAAGAGGTGAGCATTATGCTCTGTAAAGTATGTCTCAATAAAACTCATTAAAAAAATAAAAAAGACCAAACAAAGTAAAGAATAAATAAAGGCGCAGCCATGATGCTGCAGCAGTGGTGCAGTACTCTGCAATGCTGGGGCCACGTGGAGACAGGGGGTTAGTTTCTGGGTTGACTCGTACACACAGGGTGAGGCACACTTACTCGTGACCTGAGCTGGCTGAGAGGCTGGGGGCATGAGATACTGTTGACAGAGCTTGTCTCTCTCTCTTCCTCTCTCCCTCGATAAAAGACAATAAAATAAAGTATGTTCAAAGAACATTTTTTTTCTTCAATTTTGCTTAGTATGTACACATTCACAGGAGAGAGGTGGCGGGGGTAGGGCGGAATAAGAAAGTGCCTCCTACAGGGGATGGCCATGGCACAGCCCCTTTGTTTCCATTCTCTTTTGCGGATTTTGGGAGCACCCATGTGTGCACACACACTCAGCATGTTTTTTAAGCCTCCAGATCTTGGACTCAAACCGTGCGGTTAGGCATGTGGGATCCTGCTGCCTTAACCACCACGCCACCAGCTGGAGGAACAAAACTTATTTTAACAGTTGGTTAACAATCTGTTAACAGATTTCAAACTGTTGGATATCTGAACATGTGTCACATGGATGGATCTCTATCTGGGGACAGTCTGTCTGCTGTGACCACTAGTGGGACCACAGAGTATGGTGTTCACATGAGGAACCAAGAACTGAGAAGCTGGCGACTGGCTTGAGGGTGATGGCAAAGAGAATAGGAGAAATGTGAAGGTTTAGAAAAGTTCTAACTGTGCTGTTACCAGCTGTATTATGTCCTACCACTACAGAACGCTCAGGGTTATCTTTACACAGGAGTTGTGCTAGTCACTGCCCAACTGAAAGTATAGTCTCTAAGCTGAGAACACATTACAATTAACATACTTCCATGTCGCTCCAAGCACTGTCTGAATCCTCTCCCCACCCAGTGCTATGGTTTGAATGTATCCCCTCCCAAAATTCATGTGTTGAAACTTAAAGGTCAATGTGATGCATTAAGAGGTGATTGAGCTATGAGGGCTCTTCCCCTCATGAATGAGACTAGGTGCCCTAATAAAAAAAAAAGCTGATAGAGGGAATTACTCCATCTTGCTGTTCTATCCCTTCTATCATTGTGTGACCACAGAATTCCCCATCTGGAAGATGGAACATTCAAAGCACCATCTTGGATGCAGAGACTAAGCTGTCACTAGACAACAAGCCTGCCAGCACCTTGATCTTGGACTTCCCAGCCTCCAGAACTGTGAGGAATATGTTTCTGTTCTTTATAAATTACCTAGTCTGGTATTTTACTATAGCAGCACAAGATGGCTAAGAGGCACCGTCTCCAACTTACCTTTTTTAGTGAAAAGTGAAAACAACAGTGTTATTCTTGTCACAGCTGAAATGAATGTTTTCCATGAAAATCTGATTTCTCCCTTTTTTGCTACTCTCCTTCTAACTACTACAACTCAACCAAAGAGATCTGTGGTCCATTTTATAAGCCATTAACCCTTTTTAACCTCTTCTAATCAATTTCATGGATCAAATTAAGAAAATGTGTTGGGGGCTGGCAAGTGTCATGGTGATGAAAGATACTGGACTCCCACACAACCAACCATGGTTCAAGTCTTGGACCTGGTGGCTTTCTTTCTCACTTTCCCTCTCTCTATCTCTCTCTGGTCAAATTGGAAAATAATAACAAATTAAGTTAAAATAAAATTAAAAGGAGAAAACATGTTAAAAACAAAAAAGAATATACTTGATAATAATTTTTATATAAGTCAGTATCTAATGACCAAAAAGCTTAGAATAAAAGCAATTATATACAGACTTCCCTAATATCTATTCTAATATTACGACATGGTGCAAGTTGGGGAAGGGATTATAGCTAAACAAAAGCAGATCTGTGGTTCTGAATATGATTAGACTAGTCCAAGCACTATATTCCCAGAAAAGGAAAATGCCTCTATGTTTTGTCATGCATTCATTAAGAGCTAAGTGCTCTTTCATAAATCTCTCTGCTTGGTGGCCCAAGGATCTAAGTGATTACCACCTGGATTGGATGAGTCAGACTCTAAATACTAAAATGTCCCCGTAGGCCATGTCTGTTGCTCAGATCTGCCCTTTTGTGGTATCCTGGCTAGAGACTAACCGTTTGGGAGGTTCAGATCCACAGGCTCAGAATCCCCTGCCAGGCCTCCTCTATAAGTCATTGTCCTACACAGACAGGGAGGCTACCTCGGCCCTAGAGGAAAGCCCGGGAAATCTGCAAATACGTGTGCTGTGGGGAGACTCTGTCAGAGCCTGGAATTACTAAAGCTGAGGGGATGCTAGATTTTCTGGATATTCTGCTTTCCACTCCAGATTCTTTCTTCAACCTCCTTTTTCCCACTCTTCATCAAGGATCCAGACTGCCATGGACTGCACCAACAGTCTCTCATACTCTGTTCCTTTCAGTTGGATCTGGCTGGTGGAACAAAGTGATGCAGAATGACAGGGCCAAGAGGAGAGATAAAAGGAGGTATTCATTCCCCAGCTCCTCCTGATCAGGTCCCCGTGGTTGGCAGTAGCTGTACTCTTCTACTCTAGGCCATGGCTCCAATCTGGGGCCCTTTGCTATTGTACAATGGCTGGTCTTACCAGGTTAATGACCACCCTTTCCCCGTGTACCCTCAGGACTAGCGATAAAGGAGTTACCACTGCTGCTCCCTCAGGATCCTTCACTGTCCCTTGCTACTCTCTCTTAACCCTGCCCACTCCCTGGTGAATAGTCCCTTATGAGACTTTTCTCTGTCACCCCTTCTGTGAGCAGTGTTTCCTGCCAAGACCCAAGCAGTTAATAGGAGTGACCATCGGTGAGTGGAACTGGGAAGCACTGGTACAAGGTTCTGCATTTCATTTTATCCTGCTTTGTATTTATTTGTAATATTTCAAAATGAGCTGATGTTTCTTTGGTAACTAAACACACACACACACACACACACACGTCATAGTTTGTGGTAAATATGTTGCTTAATTACTGAATACCTGAAACTGGGTGATTCATAAGAGTGAAGATTTATTTAGCTCACAATTCTGGAGATTTGAGATCAAGGGGCTTCATCTAGTAAAGATCTTCTTCTTTTATTTACAATTTAATCATTGTATGTTTTTACAACATACAAATTGGTTTTTCAAAGCATACATGCACTCCATATTAAGCAATCAAAGATATTACTGTATACATCATCCTCAACAGGTAACTTTCCATTCTTAAGTATGTTAAATGTTTTTATTTTTTCTGAGCCCTTCTCTCCCAACACCCCGTCCACTCCCTCCTCTACAATCTCTGGTATCTACACTTGTGACAACGGTACAGTAAGTAGGAACACAGCTTATAGGTGGATCATTGAGAGGGTGAGCTCACAGTGTGGATGAGGGAGTACCCTCTCCTGCATCAGTACGATCTGTGTGTCCACCTACCCACTCGCCAGCACCTGGCAAAGTACAGGTCTTAGCTCATGTTTTCCAAAGTGCAGCTCAAGATCAGCAGTTAACATTCGGTGCTAGACCAGTGAAGATCTTGGAAGCCAGGTAGAGGAATCTGGGTGTGAGTCTGGAGGAAATGAATAGATCCATAGCTTGCCGATCTGGATCAGTTGGTGCTCTGTGACTTCAAAATGGTCTTTGGGCAAAATCAGTTCATAACACATCCACAGGACAGACAGAGACAGGACTGTCTCAAGCATGCCATTATAGAAGGAATTTCTGAAGATACTTCTGGATTATGCCCAATTGGAAAAGGACAAGGAGTACTCCCTTCAGCGGTCACAACAGTGTGAGCAAAAGTTGCTTCCCACTTTGCATTCGTGTTGTAAATTCCTCAAGCCAGTATTTCTCCTATGGAAATACGTGCTAACAAATTTCTGATCATGTTTAGAGAATCCCAAAACAGTCACCTAAATATACATCTTCTCTCGGAGGGAAGAACTGATTATTTAAGCTTTTTTTTTTCTTAAGCCAGTGAACATTTTTTTTTTTGAGAGGTTTTTTTTTCCCCCCTAGGGGTACATGCACTCACCAGAAAGACAGAGAGAGACAGAGAGATAGAGAGTGAGAAATCACCCCCCAGGGGTTTTGGCCACGTTGCAATTCCTTGTCCTCCATTCTCCTCGGGATCTTGGGCACATACGCACATGTGCCTGGCGTGAGTTTAAGCCACCGGGTCCGGGACTCGAACCGCAGTCAACTACATGGGAGTTCAGCGACATAGACATTATGCTAACTGCTGGTCCCTTAAGCCAGTGAGCTTCTGTCAGAGCACTGGACTTTTTTTTTTAAGGTTTTTGCCATAGGGTACATGCTCTCACCAGAGAGAGACAGAGAAAAGGAAAATGTGAAATCTCATTAAACCCTTTGCCTGAGATTGTATGAAAATTTTGGGTGGGGGAAGAGGGGTCATGACAAATTGTCCAGATGAAAAAGATCCCACCAGGCCCTCCTTGTCACCAGGCCCTCCTTGTCACCAGGCCCTCCTTGTCACCAGGCCATCCTTGCCTGTCCACACAGTCAGCAGCTTAGACATGTGTCATCCTGTTTGCCCTTTGTCTTTAGTCAACATAAGTCATCACAGAGAGGGTTCCCTTTCTTTTAAAACAAAACAAAACAAAACAAAACAACAAAAAAAAGTTTTTCTTAAAGTATTATCTTTTTTACTTTCACATATTATTATTATTTTTTTTTTAATTTGCTATAGGATATGTGGGCTCACCAGAGAGAGAAAGAAATTAGAAAGCAAGCCACCAGGTCTAGGACTTGAACTGCAGTCAGCCAGGTGGGAGTCCAGCACCTTAACCACCACACCACCTGCTGGCCCCAAGGTGGTTTTCTTTCAATACCCATAGCTTCTACAAGTTTTGAGGTTCTTCCCCTATTACATATGGGACTCTCATGGGTACCTAAGACTCATTCTGTTATATCCATGATGTGCCATTTTCTTGTTTTTGTTTTGTTTTGTTTTGTTTGGGGGGGAGGTGTTGCCATATGGCATGTGCTCTCACAGGAGAGAGACAGAGAAAGGGAAAGTGAGAAATCACTCTCCGGGGAGATTGCCAGACTAAAATCCCCTCCCTACCATTCTCTTCTCAGGATTCTGGGCACACATGCCCAGCATGATTTTCTAGCCACTGAGTCCAGGACTCAAACTGTGGTGGGCCATATGGGAATCCAGGGCCTTAACCACCATGCCACCTGCTCGCCTCTATATCATCTTTTTTTTTTTTTTTTTTTTTTTTTTGT
>NW_006160208.1:944302-946961 GCF_000334495.1 Tupaia belangeri chinensis | reverse complement strand
TCCCCCTCTCTCCCTTTTTTTTTTTTTTTTTTTTTTGAGAGGTTTTCGCTATAGGGTGCATACACTCGCCAGACAGACAGACATAAAGACAGAAAGCGAGAAATCACTCCCCAGAGGAGATAGTCACGCCGCAATCCTTTCTCCTCCATTCTCCTCTCGGGATCTTGGGCATGCACGCACACGCGCCCCGCGTGAGTTCTAAGTCACCGGGTCCGGGACACGAACAGCGGTCGACCACGTGGGAATCCAGTGACATAGCCATTACGCTAACTGCTGATTCCCTCAATCCCTTCTTCTCTATTCTCCTCTCAGAATTTTGGGCACAGATACACACACACTAGGTGTATTTTTAAGCTGCTGGATCTGGGACTTGAACCATGGTCGACTAAATGGGAGTCTAGCAATGGAACTATTATGTCATCTACCGACCCCTCTACCATTGTCTTTTAAAAAGACCTTCCTTAAAAGTTTACTCATTCATTTCAAGAGCTAGAGGCAATCCCAACAAGGTCTTCACACCATAATCCTACCCCTTGTCTCAGCCAGCTGTACCCCATGCACCTGGGGGACTCAAGACACAAACCTGGACCTTCTCATGTGGATCCAGCACTAAGAGCACTGCATTATTCCTGTACTGCCTGGCCTCGGAGGGCAGGAAATGTAAATTCTCACTGCCTCTGACCCGCCAACTTCTCTGTGGTTTTGCCGCCATCCCAACCCCTGACAAGAGAAGCAGAAGCATGACTGTCCATTCTGGGGCCCACATGTTACTACTGTCACTGTTCTCGCTCACTTTCAATCTACTCTTAAGGAAAATCTGAGTTTGCTTTAAATAGCCAAAGAAGATCAATACTATTGCAATCCTATTGCAAATACATGGTAAAGAGAAATACCATTGTATTTCAATTTTATAATATTTTGGTTATCAAATTTTATGCAACTATTTAACTTTATGGTAGAAAAAAAAGGGAATATTAGGCTAACACGTGACATGGTGGTTAAAGCGCTGGACTCTCTACATGGCTGACTCGGCAGTTTGAGTCCCCAACCCAGTGACTTGAAAAACACGCCAGGCATGTGTATGTGCATGCCCAAACTCTTGAGGGGAAAATGGAGGAGAAGGAGTTGGGGGGGATGATTTCTCACTCTCCCCTCAACCTTCGTCTCTGTCTCTCTCCTGCAAACGCACGTGCTTTATGGCAAAAATGTTAAAACAAAGCAAAACAAAACATTGAGAGTATCAACTTAATCATCTGCAAAAGGCCAGTTACCCAAAGTCTTTTAATTGCCAGAGAGCACTTGCACTTGCCCAAGAGAGAAAGCATCCCCAATGGGGTGTGTTCACATCACAGTCCTTCTTCGTCCATTTTTCCCCTGGTCGGGATTTGAGGCATGCACTTAACACATGTGCAGTGTGCTTTCTAGTCCGGGGCTGGGACTCTAATTATAGAGAGTCATATGTGGTCCAGCTCCTGATGCATGGCACTTAACCACCGCACTACAGTGCCAGCCCTTTGAAATCTTGTTAAAGGTTGTCAGACCAAAAAATCTGAAGACCAACTTAAAAACTTAAAAGAACTGGGACCAGCAGTTGGTATAATGGCTATGTCACTGAACTCCTATGTAGTCAACCGCAGTTTGCGTCCCGGTCCTGGCGGCTTAAACTCACTCCAGGCGTGTGTGCGTGAGTGCCCAAGATCCCGAGAGAGGAGAAGGGATTGCAGCATGGCCATCCCCCCTGTGGGTGACTTCTCACTTTCTATCTCTTTCTGTCTCTGTCTCTCTCTCTCTGTCTTTCTGGCAAGCACACGCGCCCTATAGCAAAAACCTCACAAAAGAGAAAAAAAAAAACCTTAAAATAACTTACTAATTCTGCATGGAGATTAGGAAAGGTTTGCATTTGAGATGGAGCTTAAAAAGTGAGTTGAATATTACAAGTTGGACATGACTGGGTATAGGCGGTCCAGAGGGCGGGCCTTCAGAGTTCCACAGGAGTGACATTAGAGATGTATGGGTAGCTAGCGTGGCATCAGTATGCACGGAACGTGCACGGAACGTCAGGTTTGTTACACTGATGAGCCCGCACCTCTTTCTTGGGCAAAAAGGAGAAATGAATATATCTGATGGAGGCAGCCAAGCCCTGGCTGCACTACGAGGATATGCTGGTGAGAACGTCTAGAAGCTGGGCCAGATGGTGACACAGTGCTAGCACAACCTTCTGCACGGCTCACTCACAGGGGAGGCTGCCCAGTTTACACAGAGACCTCTTGAGTATGCCGGGCGTGTGTGTGCTTGTGGGCTGGGCTGCCTGAGGCTGGAAGTGGATTGTGGCAGCCAGACCCTTTTGGGGTGCTATCTCTTTGTCTCCATCTCTCTGTCTCTCTGTGTTTCTCTTGCTCGCTCATAGAAGAAATAAGTGAACTTTTAAAAAGAGGACTTTTTAGGGGGCAGCAGGTGGTATAGTGGTTAAGGCCCTGGACTCCCACATGATCCAGCGCAGTTCAAGTTCCAAACCTGGAACCTTGAAACTCACACTGGGCATGTGTGTGTGCATGCCCAAGATCCCAGGAGGAGAATGGAGGAGAAGGGATTGCAATGTGGTCATCCTCCCAGCGGGTGATTTCTCACTTTCTCTGTCTCTCTCTCTCTCTCTGTGTCT
>NW_006160208.1:934654-944271 GCF_000334495.1 Tupaia belangeri chinensis | reverse complement strand
AGGGAGCACCCTTGGCCCAAACCAAAAAAAAAAAAAAAAAAACAACTCTAAAAAGAGAACCTTTTAGAGACCTTTAGAGACCCACTCCCTGGGTAGTGCTAAGTCAGGCTCGGGTTCTTTTCTTGGCTCTGGTGTTTTCTCTGCCTGTTACTCCATCCGTCTATGCTGACTACAGCTCAGAGGTCAATAAACTCTGTTTGGAACAAAGACTCCATACTCTCTGTCCCTAAGACGGTCCGGTTGTTAGCTCTGCAAATATTCCCTTAGGCTACCTTCCAACCTCGGAAGGCTCTTGTCTTAACTGCATTGAAGTTTGCTTCCTCCCTTCCTCAATACTTGCCAAACTCTCTCGCTTGTCTCTTTTTTTTTTTTTTTTTTGAGAGATTTTCACTATAGGGCGCGTGCGCTCGCCAGACAGAGAAAGACATAGAGACAGAAAGAGAGAAATCACCCGCCAGGGGGCATGGTTACGCCGCAATTCCTGCTCCTCCATTCTCCTCCCGGGATCTTGGGCACGCACGCACACACACCCGGCGTGAGTTCTAAGCCACCGGGTCCAGGACATGAACTGCGCTTGACTACGTGAGAGTCCAGCAACATAGCCATTACACTAACTGCAGGTCCCCTCACTTGCCTCTCTTGACAAACAACACCAAACTAAAATGAAAACAATTCCTGCCACACTTTATTCCACATGCATTTAAACCTTACCTGTGCCAAGTTCAAGTTTAAATCTTGGTACATTTACGGTCTCTGGCCGTTCATTCAACAACTACTATTTATCCCACGTTTATTAGCGGCAGGGGTCGAGGTTGGTACAGAGACCGTAAGGGCAGTTAAGGGGTTCAGACACTGAGAAGTCTGTGGCCCAGTGGGAGAAACCAGTAAATAAACAGGAAATTGCAACCCACAGTGAAAAATGCACCCACAGAAGTAAACCCTAGGTGGGATGAGAGTGCGTAGCCGGGGTACCTTTAGGGTGGGGGACACCCAACCCGGTCAAAAAGAGGAGAAGAAGAGTATTCCAGAAAGTGCAGAAACTTAGAGCAGAAGAAGGTGACTGGAACCCAGAGCAGGATCAAGCCAGTGTTCTCAAGATCCCAGCCTTCAGTGCAGGAAAAGAAATGCAGGCTGCTGGTGAGAGCACGTCACTTGCTCCCCATGGGAGCACTGTGGATCTTCCCTATCTGTTGACTGCCCCAAATTCATTTTTCCAGCTTTTCCTGATCAAAACTTCAAAAGAACCTTAGAGTTCAGCCTGAGGATAACAACTCCTTTTATTTTTGTTTGCTTAGTTGCTTTGTTTTTGTTTTGCTATAGGGTGTGTGCATTTGCCAGAGAGACAGAGAGTGAGAGAGAGGGCAAGTGAGAAATTACGCACCCAGGAGAAATGGTCATGCCACAGTTCCTTCTCCTGTATTATTATCCTATTGGGATTTGGGGCACACATGCCCATGTGCCCAGTGTGGTTTTCAAGCCACTGGGTCCAGGACTCCAACCACAAAGTCAGCCATGTGGGATCCAGCACCTTGCCCTCCATGCTGCCTATTGTCCCCCTCCCCATGTTGTTTCAACTCCTTAGGAAACTCTTCCCTAGGCAGGCCCTGTGGTGGCCTGGTGGTTAAGGGAGGCAGATCCCACATGGCCAGCCACATGTTGCAGTCCAGGCTCCAGTGGCTTGAAAAATACACCAGGTGTGTGTGTGTGTGTGTGTGTGTGTGTGTGTGTGCCCTAAATCCCAACAGGGTGGAAGGATGGCGGAGAAGGGATTGAGGTATGACCACACCCCATCGGAGGGCACATTCTCCCTCTCTCTGGTGAATGTCCTTTAGAAAAGAAGAAACTCTGTCCTGTGTTGTCTTGCCTTGTTACTTTTCTCTTTATGCTAGGTGGAAACTTCTAGAAACTGAAAATAATATCTATTATATGAAAGAAACTTTAGCATGCAAAAGTGAAATAAAAGATTTCAGGTATGAGTCATCATAGTTAATAAGCTAAGTTGTATACGGGAAAGAACAGGGTCTGAGATCCCAGAAATCTTGGGTCTAGTTCCCTTTCTCAGACTCTGTGGTCTGCAGCAAATTCTAAACCTCCCTGCATAGATCTTGTCCCTCTTCCCTGTTGAGTGCTCTTCATCCTTTAGAGAAACACAGCTACACACACACACACATACACACACACACACACACACAGGTGTGCCTGTGGAGAGATCACACAAATGTGGGGAAACATTCTAATATAAATGGCAAGTATCAGAGTGAGCAGTACCCTGTACTTTCAATTTTGTGAGTGTTTTAAAATTTTGTAGTAGAGTATTAGAAAATGTAGGGACCAGCAGTTGGCATAATGGCTATGTTGCTGAACTCCCATGTAGTTGACGACAGTTTGAGTCCCGGACCTGGTGGCTTAAACTCACACCAGGTGCGTGTGCTTGCATGCCCAAGATCCCGACAGGAGAATGGAGGAGAAGGGATTGTGGTGTGGCCATCCCCCCGGTGGGTGATTTCTCGCTTTCTATCTCTCTGTCTCTCTCTGTCTCTCTGGCTAGCGCACGCGCCCTATAGCAAAACAAACAAAAAAACTCTCAAAAAAAAAAAAAAAAAAAAAATATAACTCCCATCTTCTAGCCAGACTTCAAGCTATGATCTGTGACTTTTCCTCTCTTTTTTAAAGGACCCTTTTGGATCCTGTGTGATTTCATGCCACTTCTTCCTCCAATATCAAAATATGCTTAGAAATGGATAGTGACTGTTAGCCTTAGCCGTGGATATATTTCTACCAACCACTCACTTCTCTAAGATGCTTTTACTTTTTTTTCTTTTTTTGATAGAGAGGATGTATGCACACCACACACAAAAAAGGGAAGGGAGAAGGAGAAAGCAGTCCCGACAGGGTCCATCATGCCCAGTCCCGTTCCCCAGCCCTGCAGCTAGCCAGAATCTCGGGCATCTGTGCACAGGGAAAAAATGTTCTCAGGCCATGCAGGGATCCAAACCTGTGGTCAGCATGTGGCTTCCAGGATGGCAGTCTGGTACGCTAGGGACCCGTGTAGGCGAGGCCAGAAGGTATATTTATGTCCGAGTGTGATATGAAGATCCTGGCTGGCTAGGAAGGCTTGTGGAGTCGTGTGAAATCCTGTGGAGAGTGCTTGTCTGTTTTTGTTTGTTTGTTTGTTGTTTTAAGAGAGATTTTTGCCATAGGGCATGTGCTCTCATCGGGACAGAGAGATAGAAAGGAAAAATCACCCTCCAGGGTACGACCATGCCTGAATCTCATTCTTCTCTCGGGATTTTGGGCACGCACACACATGCACCCAGCATGAGTTTCAAGCCACCGGCTCTGGGACTCAAACCGCAGTCGATTACATGAGTCCAGTACTGTAACCATTTTGCCATCTGCTGGTCCTGAAAGTACTTATCTTTTTTACTTTCTCTCTCTTTCTGTCTCTCTCGTTTTCATGAAATAAGTATTTTTTTTAAAGAGAGGGAAAGGATTGGAAGGATAGGGAAGTTGTCTTCCCAGAGCTCTCTAACGCATATCAAAAGGCTACCTCTGCTCTATTGACACCCATGTTTGGACAGCCTGGCGCCCTGTTTTAAGCCACATGTGTCAGATTGCCCCATGGCCTGACGGTGAAGGGAACCAGATCCCACAGGGCTGCCCAGATGGTTGGATTCTTGGTCCTGCCGAATTGACAAACATACTGGATGCCCCAAATCTAGACAGGACGAAGAAATGGAGGAGAAGGGATTGTGGCATGACTCTACTCCAATGGGGGTGGGTGCTTTCTCCTCTCTCTGTTTCTGGCAAACCCACGTGCCCTCTGGCATTTAAAAATAATAATGGGTTTGCCTTTGAATTGACTGTTGTTCTGAGTCCCCGTACCTCTCTAGACTACTAACTGCACATTGAGAAGTAAGGCCGTGTACCGGCTGCTTATTGGATCAGCCTACCTGGGCCGTATATTAAGCATAAGGATTCCTGGATCCTCCCTCCTGGTGCATATGGTCAACAAGGTGAGAAACACTGGGCCAAGGATTTAGGACTCGCTGGAGCTGTTCTGTCCGTGACAAAGCAGTGTGGGCTGTCTCGTCGTCACAGAGCATCTCTCCCATGCCTTCTCTCCCTCCTTACCCACTCGCTCTCCCTCCTCCCAGGTTCACAGTTCACAGCCCAGACTGGGTCCTAGTACCCACAGGGATGGCTCCTCCGACTGCTGGCACATGAGCCTAAAGTGCAACCATTCAGAAGAAAGTAGAATCAAGGTAGTTCTGCTAAACTCCAAGCATTTTTTGACTTCCTCTAAAATAAAACAAATTGGGCCAGCAGGTGCCAGGATGGTTAAGTGCTGGACTCTCACATGACTGAGCACAATTTGAGTCCTGACCTAGCGGCCGGAACATGAACCCTGGGTACATGTGCGTGCGTGCCCAAAGTCCCGAGAGAGGAATGGAAGAGAAGGGGTTGCGGCGTGGCCGTCTCCCCCACCCCAGGGGGGTAATTTCTCACTTTCCCTCTCTCTGTCTCTGTCCAGCAAGCACATGTGCCCTATGGCCAAAATCTAAAAAAAAAATTAAAAGTTAAAATATAAAAATAAAACAGAATCGCTCATCTCTTTCTCATCCCATTCACATATATTTTATAAGCGAATCTACCTTAACTACTGTGTAAGATGCCTTTTCTCTTATTCCGAACACGGTTTTTGAATGCGTTCTGAGAAAAGCTTTGTAAAAACAGATTTCAGTCTCAAACTATAAATACTTTCCTTTAGGAAGTCACCTCTCCCTTCCCCTCACATATTTGAGGAAATACTGCAGATCTAACTGTAATGACGTTTTTTTTTTTAAAAAAAAAAAAAGGAAACCTGACCACAGAACAAATCCCTTTCCCGTGTTTTCAGGGGAGCCCAAACAGCTAATGCCCAGATGAGGTGACGCGGGTGGGGCCCGCTTTCTCCTCACTGTCATGCTTACCCTCCTTCTCTGTGGGCTGAACGTCAGATCAATCTAAATGAAACTCAACAAAGGCCTTTTCACTCTGGACGTGGACAAAAATGCTGGCAGTCTCGAGTCTTGTCCCTTCCATCAGCTGAATGAACTACTGGAATTCGTGTAATAATCCTTCGGAATGATCCTGCTTCGTAGAGAAACTGGACTCGAGACCCTCTGGCCGGCTTTGGTGGTGCCCCCTTTCTTCTCCGACTGCAGCCTTGCCCTGACATGCCTGGATTATGTGATTTTCCTGAGACCAGTGTGAAGGTGAATCCTGAAAGGAGTTCTGAATGCTTTCTCTGTTCTTCAGCACTTCAAAGACTTGATTTTAGAAAATGGTTTCGCTCTGACTTAGTGCTGTACAGGCCACAGGGACACCTTTTGTGGGTGCTCTCACCTCGCTCTGACTATCAAAATTCTAAAGTCAACACAACAAGAATTTACAGGAACCCAGCTGAACCTACACTACAAGCCAATAAAGTGAACACGCAAAAGAAAAAAATCATGTTATCTATCAAATAGCTTTATGTTCAGTTAGGGAAGATAATTATTAATAAGTACAACTCGATTAAGTGACAAAACCGTATGAAGGCCATGAACGAAAACCCATGCTGTCACCTGAAAGGAGAGAGATAAGGAGGGTTCAGTGTCATCTGAGTGTTTGGGGGAGGTTTTGCACAGAATAAACCAAAGAGCGTAGCAGTTAATGCCGTGGGCTTTGATTACAAACGGCCTCAGTCCAGAACTTCGCTCTAGCACTTACTGGCTGTGCAACCTGGGGCGAAATAGCTAATATATTTCTGCCTTAATGTGTAAAATGAATATAATACAAGTACTTATCTCAAAAAGTTGTGGTAAGGAATACACACACACGTGTGTGTGTATATACTTATATATGTGTATGTGTGTGCATGTATATGTGTGGGTATGCATGTATGTGTGTATATATATATATATACAGTCATGTGTTGCTTAATGATAAGGTTAAGTTCTGAGAACCATGTTCTGGGTGATTTTGCCGGTGTGCCAACATTATGGATTATGCTTACCCAAATCTAAATGATTTAACCTTCTACACTTCTAGAATATGGAATAGCTCATTGCCCCTAGGCTGCAAACCTAGTTCAGTATAGCATGTTACTGTACTGAACACTGTAGGCGCCTGTAATGCCATGGTAAATATTTGTGTGTTTAAACATATCTAAACATGGAAAACGTAGAGAAAATATGTCATAAAAGGTTAAAGAACCATGCACCTACATAAGGCACGTACCATGAATGGAAGGTGCGTGTGTCAGTGGGTGAGTGGTGAGTGAACGTGGGAGCCTAAGACATGACTGCACACTGCTGAGGACTTGATAAACACTTAGACTGCATTACATTTATTTTTAGAGTTTTTATTTCTCCAAAGTAAAATAACTAATTTATTGTAACTTTTTTACTTTATAAATTCCGTTTTTTCCACTTTTTTTGACTGTTGTAATAACACTTAACTTAAAACATAAACATAAACAGCTGCAAAAATTTTTTTTCTTTATATCCTTATTCTATAAGCTTTTTTTTTTTATTTTTTTTTTTGGGGGGGTGAGTTTTTTTGCTATAGGGCATATGCGCTCGCCAGAAAGACAGAGAGCGACAGAGAGAAATAACCCCCTAGGGGAGATGGCCATGCCGCAATCCCTTCTCCTCCATTCTCCTCGCAGGATCTTGGGCATGCATGCACATGAGCCTGGCATGAGTTTAAGTCACTAGGGCCGGGACTCGAACCACAGTTGACTACATGGGAGTCCAGTGACGTAGCCATTATGCCAACTGCTGGTCCCCCTGTAAGCTGTTTTAAAAAAATTATTATTTATTTTAATTTGATCAGAAAAAGACAGAATGAGAGAATGAGACAGAGAGAGACAGAGACTGTAAGAAAGCAAGCCTCCCGGTCCAGGATTCAAACTGCCATTGGCCATGTAAGAGTCCAGCACCTTAACCATTAAGCCACCTGCCAGCCCCTCTATAAGGTTGTTTTAAATTTAATTTTTTTTCAAACTTTTACAACTGTTTTGTTAAAAACTAAGACATAGGGCCAGCTGGTAGTGTGTTAGTGGTTAAAGTGGCTGGATCCCACATAGCCAACTGCAGTTTAAATCCTGGACCCAGCAGTTTGAAAAACATGCTGGATGCCTGAAGAGAGAAGGCAGTACGGCATGGCCATCTCCTCTAGGGGATGATTTCTCTTCTCTCAGTCTCTCTCTCTCTCTCTCCATGTCCCTGGTAAGAATACGTGCCCTGTAGCCAATTACAAAACAAACCAAGACGCAAACACACACAGAATAAGGGCCATCAATATCATTGTCTTTCGTCTCCACACCTTGTCCCGCTGAAGGGTTTCCAGGGCAGTAAGTTTGAAACTGCCGTCTCCTGTGATGACAGCGCCTTCTTCCGAATCCCTCCTGAAGGACCTATGCCGAAAGTGGAGTAGGTGTGTTTACACCAGCATCGCCACAGACCCATGAGTGCTGTTACGCTGTGATGTTACAAAGTCCTTAGGTGATAGGAACGTTTTGTTTGTTTTTAGTTTTGCTAAAGGGCACATGTCCTCCCTGGAGAGAGAGAGAGAGAGGGAAAGTGAAAAATCACCCCTCAGGGAGGATAGTCAGGCCACAATCCCTGCTCCCCCATTCTTCTATTGGGATTTTGGCCATGCACATACACTCACACCATGTGTTTTTCAAGTCGCTGGGTCTGGGACGCGAACCACCCAGTCAGCCACGAGTGATCCATTTGCCTTCACTACCACACAACTAGCAGGTGGTAATAGGAATTTTTTAGCTTCATGATAATCCCATGGGATCACCATTGTATATGTAGTCCAGGGCTGACCAGAATGTGGTGCATGACTATTTGTTTAGCGTCTATTTCCTCACTAGACAACAGGAAATACCAATTTCCATCACCATGGTGCCTCTGTACTGTGTCTTAGCTAAGCTGGGGCTGGGTGTTGGCATTCTCTCCTCTGCGTGTTTCTAGGTTAGGGTTGACTGCAGAAGAACTTTGCCTGGTATTTGGAGGGTAAACGTGAAACCTCTGCCATGTGCTCATGCTCTGAAGGTCGATGCAGGCTCCAGGCAGTGTGTCAGCACACGCTCATTGTCACTGACCTGTTGGCACACTGTGGTGCCTGGGCTGGCAGCAGGCCCGTGCTTTCCCAGCTCCCAGCAGAGCGTTTCCTCCAGCTTCTCCAAGTCCTGGGCCAGACCTGTGCTCCGCAGGGAAGGTCTCCCAGATCCTGCGGGTCCCCTGTGCTCTCACAACTGCAGACCCCGGGACCAGCAGATAGCGTAATGGCCATGTCGCTGGACTCCCATGTAGTCGACTACGGTTGGAGTCTTGGACCCAGTGACTTAAATCACGCCGAGTGTGTACGAATGTGTGCCCAAGATCCCGAGAGGAGGAGGGATGCCGAGTGTGTGCAAATGTGTGCCCAAGATCCCGAGAGGAGAATGGAGGAGAAGGGATTGCGGTGTGGCCACCCCCCCGGGGGGTGATTTCTCTCTTTCTGTGTCTCTGTCTTTCAGGGAAGCGTGCGTGCCCTATGTAGCAAAAACCTCTCCAAAAACAAAACAAAAAGAACTGCAGACCCCAAGACGCACTCATGGGGCCTGGTTTGTTCTCATATTCCCAGTTTGCCTTTGCAGATCTCGTTTCTAGCTTTCCATCCACACACTGTCTATATCAGCGGTCCCCAAACTTTTTGGCACCAGGGATCAGTTTGATGGAAGATCCTTTTTCCATGGCTAGGGAAGGGGAGTAAAAGAGGATGGGAGCTGGTTTCAGGATGAGTCAAGCACATTGCATTTATTGTGCATTTTATTTCTAGTATTTTTACACTCTGATATACATAATGAAATCATTATACAACTCACTATAATGCAGAATCAGTGGAAGCCCTGAGCTGCTTTTCCCGCAACTAGAATGCAACTGCATTCAAAGCTAAACTGGGATTCTGGGGTGAGGAGTGACTGCCGGGATTTTTGACGCGTCCCAATGTGAGAGTCTTATGCCCCTGCTGATTGACAGAAGGCGGAGCTCAGGCAGCGATGCGAGTATGGGGAGTGGCTGCAAATGCAGAATGTTCAACTGCTCGCCTGCCGCTCACCTCCTGCTCTGCAGACTGGTTTCTAATAGACCAGGGACTGATACCAGTCTGTGGCCTGGGTTGGGGATCCCTGGTCTGGACAACCTAGAGAGACTTCTTCATCACTAGATGGAGACGCGGCAACCTTTCATAGGCTTCTCCAGCAGCTCCCACAACTGGGTCAAGTTTATTCCCTAAAATAAATGTATTATTCAGTCTCACTTACAGTGCTTCTCTGAGTCCTGATTTATCTGGAAACTGGTACTGAAAATTGTTCCAGAACATATATTCTCTGGATCAATCCTAGGCTATCTGAAATGAGTTCCCTGCTACAATGAAATGGAAAGCTATGAAATGACCCTGCTTCCACTGGTACAGAGAGTAATCCATGCTGTGCACTGGCTCAAGTTATTCTACTTATTACCTGGATTAAGTGTCTGAGGAAAACAAGACTGTGGGTGACCAAGTAGTTTCTGTCTTAGAACTCTCTATATAAA
>NW_006160208.1:915384-934609 GCF_000334495.1 Tupaia belangeri chinensis | reverse complement strand
CATGACCTCAGGCTTTTAAATTCCCAACTCAATAGCTAGCTAATGGACCAGAAACCCATGACTCCTTTCCCCCATCCCTCCCCACCCCAGTAACAGCAAAAACTTTTTCTTATAGCTCCAGAGCCAAAGTCAGTTCAGTAAAATGATCAGCCTTATAATATCTCCTCTGCTGGTGGTGTGGTGCTTAAGGCATTGGACTCCCACATGACTGACCACCTTTTGAGTCCTGGCCCTGGAGACTTGCTTTCTCATGTTCTCTCTCTTTCTCTCCTGAGTGCATGTACTCTATAGCAAATTTAAAAATATTAATAACAATTAATAAAATTAAATAAATAAACCTTTTTAAAAATCTCTATTGCTAAAATAATTGGCAATGACTAGAGAGGAGTAGGACCCTCAAATTTAGGAAAGGGGAGAAAAAGCCTACTCAGTGCAGCTAGAGACTGAGTCCCCAAATTCTGTCCAATCTTTGCCAACAGGAGCTCTTTCTCACCTGTCCGGAGACGTTGCTGTCCCTATGCCTGAAGATCTTGTAATGGTCTTCTGCAGTGGTTACCTTATAAGGAACTAGTGATTCTCCTCAGGGTCAGCTCCATTCCCACCTCTATCTCCTAGTTTCAGATTCCAATCCCAGCAGACCCCAATAGAAACAAAATATGACTCATGATACACACCAAAAGAACTGCAAGACTTTATCAATTTATATCAACAGAAACCAGGAGAACGTGTGTGAAAATCTGGAAAGGGTAATGGGTCAGAGTGAAAGAAATACAATGTTGAATTGGACTTTCTTTATTTATATACTGGGCCAGCCTGTGGCCTGATGGTTAAGGTGGCTGGATCCCACACGGCCAACTGCATGGATTGAGTCCTGGACTCAGCAGCTTCAAAAACGTTCTGGGTGCATATGCGTGCTAACCAAATCCTGAAAAGGAGGGAGAAACAGAGAAGGAATTGTGGTGTGACCATCCACCATGGGGTGGTACTTTCTTGCTTTCTCTCTCTCCCTCTTGCTCTCTTGCTTCTCGCTCTCTCTCTCTCTGTCTTCGCTGAGTGTATGTAGTCTGGTCATTTTTTTCTCCCAGATTTTGCTGTAGGACATATGCACTTGTTGGAGAGGCATAGGAGAAAGAGGCAGTGAGAGGAAAAGTGAGAAAAGTGAGAAGTCACCTCCCAGGGAGGATGGCCATGCCTCAATTACTTCTCCATTTTCCTTTTGAGATTTTGGGCATGCACGCACATGTACCCAGCATGTGGGCCATGTAGGATTCAGCTGCCTTAACCTCTGTGCCACCTGCTGGCCCCTGGTAAATTTTTAAAAATATTTATATACAAATATATGATAATGTATGTTACACAATATAAATTGAAACAGATTCTTGGCCCAGTGTACTACCAAGTGATTGGGAATGGCGCTAACGGTTTTCTTATTTGATTCACAGAAACGAGACCTAAGGAAGTTACACTAAGACATTAAAGAAATATCAAGCAGAAAGCTTCTGGTAGAGAGTGAAAAGGAGGTAGGGAAGGTAATACTGGTTCCAAACATACCCAGTCTTTAAGAATGAATGGAAAAGAATTGGTTATTTCTCATCCTCGTCTAAAGAGATTTAGCCCTTGTGGGAACCAGCAGTTAGCGTAATGGCTATGTCGCTGGACTCCCACGTAGTCGACCGCGGTTCGTGTCCCGGACCCGGTGGCTTAGAACTCACGCCGGGCGCGTGTGCGTGCGTGCCCAAGATCCCGAGAGGAGAATGGAGGAGAAGGGATTGCGGTGTGACCATCCCCCCTGGGGGGTGATTTCTCGCTTTCTGTCTCTATGTCTCTCTCTGTCTGTCTGGCGAGCGCACGCGCCCTACAGTGAAAATCTCTCAAAAAAAAAAAAAAAAAAAAAAGAGATTTAGCATTTGTGAAGTTAATTCTTGAAGTTTCCAGATAGGAACGTCATGAATCATTTTTCCCCCACCCATGCACATTCACCATTTTCAAATGTTCTTACCTCATCACGTCTATGAACTATGGTTAATTTTTAAAAATGTACCAGATTGCGCATGCAGTCACTGGAGAGAGGTGGGACGGGAGCAGGAACTTGAGAAAGCACCCCCACCCCATGGGGGATTGGCCGCAACACAATCCCTTTTACCAGTGTATGAGGAGCACCCGCAGAGTTTGCAGGCACAGCCTGGTCGCTAACTGTTCAGTAATCGTGCAGCCATCCATGACATTATAGCTATTCTGTGCTGGTTTTTCCAGAAGCACAGTTGTGGTCATTGTGTGAAAATGACCATTCTTCAAGTACAAACTTAAAACAATTCTGCTTCCCAGAATTTGCAAACTAAAACATCAAGTAGCTACAGAAATCCAGGGTGTGTGTGTGTTGGGGGGGGGGGAGAATTTGGGAAACAAATCTCTTTTACTATAAGATTCTTTCATTTTCTTACATAAAGTTTGACATTCTTTTTTTTTTTTAGAGAGAGAGATTTTTGTTATAGGACACATGCACTCTCCAGAGACACAGAGAGAGATGGAGAGAAAGTGAGTAACCACCCCCAGAGGGATGGTTAGGCCACAATCCCTTCTCCTCCATTCTCCACTCAGGATTTTGGGCAAACATGCACACGTACCCAGCGTGAGTTTTAAGCCACTGAGTCCAGGACTTGAACTGAGGTTGACTCCGTGGGAGTCCAGTGACGTAAACGTTACGCCATCTGCTCATCCCAAGTATGACATTCTTTACAGAAATCTCATTGTGTGATAATCATTATGTAGTAAATATTTATAACAATTTCTCAGACATTCAAATAAATCAAATAATTTTTAAAAGTTCCCACTCTGGAATTTTTCTCATAGTGTCTCTAATTCAATGACAATTCATTAATGATCAAGTCATGACAAACCAAGAAGGGCTTAGTATCAATTAATCATTAAGCATTTTGAGGTCCGAAGTATGGAGGCGTCTTCTTCAACCTCTTTTAAAGGATACTGCATAAACTACTTCTTCCTGTTTTTGCTGTGGATTGATGCTTTCTGAGACATCCAGTTGAATCATAAATAGGATGCTGGGTACAAAACTGGACATCCAGTTTTATATGTGAATTATCCAGTTTTTAGATGTGAATTTCAAATAAACAATGAAAATATTTTTAGTATATGTATGTCCCAAATATTACATAGAATATGCTTATACTAAATTCATTTTCATGATTTACCTCAAATTCAAATTTAACTCGGTATCTTATATTCTTAAGAACAACTTTTTTAAGATATTCGTGTATCATTAAGTTCTACCGCTTTAACTGTACAATTCAGTGAGTTTTCGTGTATTCACTGAGTTGTGCAACCATCACCACAACCTAATTCGAGAACATTTTTATCACCCCAAAAGAAACCCTGCAGCTGTTACCAGTCAGTCCCCCTTCCTGCCCCCTCATTCTGTAGCCCTGGCAACCACCAATTTGCTTTCTATCTTTATCTTTTTTATTCCCCATTCTGGAAGACACATGGACTCATACAATATACGGCCTTTTGGGACTGACTTCTCTCACTTAGCATGTTTTCAAGGCTCATCCATGTTGCAACATGTATCAGCGCACCCTGGATTTTTACTGGCTCGACCTGGCAGCTCTAACCATTAGGCTTATAAAAAGAGAACCATTTTGCCCAGTAGAAGGCTAACAACAGCTTTGCCTGCCAGAATCCCAAATAAATTGCCGGAGCTTCTCTTTGAAGTCACTTACAACTCCTCTGTATGCTCAGAGACTGTCAATCTGGACTTGGAGACCTGGGGTCAGAACCAACTTGAGAGTAACTGGATTAGAGAAGTTGCTGGGACGCAGAAGGAAGGGAAGGAGACAGAGCTGATCCAATTCAGGGCCCGAACTAGCCTGAGAGAGGTGTCTGCCTCTACCCCTCCCTAAGGTCTTACGATGTCTTTTGCTCTTCTCTTTCCATTTCCATCCCCTTTTCCTACTGGTTAACCAGATTTTCTGTCCATAAAATGCTAGGGAGGAAAAGTCCCTAACACATGGGATTTCCCCACACTCACACTGGATGTCAGTATTGCTCTCTCCCCACCCATCCCCAGCCTTCTCCGTGTCTCAGTCCAGACTTCTCACCATTACTTCTTCTGTACGGCCATGGTTTGGATGTGCGCCCTCAAAATTTATGTGCCGAAATGTGGTTGTATAGTGAAGATATGAAGGGTGTGGAAACTGTAGTGCTAACAAATCAGGCCTTGGGGAAGTAATTGGGACCGAGGTCATCAGGGTGGAGCCCCATAACTGAATCATGGTGGTTTATAAGGAGAGTCACAGACACAGGAGCCCATTAGCTTTTGCTCTGTCTTGCCATGCAGTGCCCTTGCCACCTCTGGGAGAGGGACCTACCAACAAGGAGACCCTTACCAGATGTAGTGTCTTGACTTTCAACCTCTCAAACCATGAGCTAACTAAACCTCTTTCTTTCTCTCCCCCTAAGTTTATGTATTTATTTCTTTCATCGGCAAGCGAGAAAGAGCACCCCCAGCTGGGTGACACCACGATCACCTCCAGCCTTCGGCCAGCCCCAGATCATGGACACACGTGTGTTCAATGTGCTCAGGGAGGTCTCTGGACTTGAACCAGGGACTTTTCCATGTGGGATTGCCTCCTGGAGTGTCGTGTCCTACCACTCCACCAGTGTCTGGCCCTGAAATCTCTCTGTTCCTAATTAATCACCCAGACTTTGGTCATTAAGTTGTTGGCAACAAAAAAGCGGACTAAGATACCTGGTATTGCTAGCTACTCTCAAGTTTCGGGCAATTTTAGACCACTGGTCCTGCCTTGGACCCTGACATCCTGCACACAGCCTTGGGAACCATGGTCTGTGCACAACCAACTACTTTGTAGATGCTCCTAGATTTTCCTATTAGATATGGAGAAGAAAGCTTTAACACCTTAGCAAACAGTTTAGCCAAATGATTTCTTTCTTGCTTTCTTTTTCTTTCCATAACTTTATTTTTTGCCTTCCTTACAATGAGAAGATTTTTCTCTTGGTTTGGACAGGAGAAGTTATGTGACTTTGCTTCTGAGAAGGCAAAGGAGAAGACCTCAGCTCACAAGGGATTTGGGCAGTAAGTTCAAGGCCCCTCTGCCTTGCGTGACAGGATGCTCTGTGCATGCCTGACAGAATCCAGGACACCAACCCACGCCCTCCTCTTGTAAAATATGCATTTCAGATTTGATGCAGCTTTCAGCTTAGGCGATCATCAGAGATACAGCCAGCATCAAGACTCCCCCAGAGGGCCTCACTCTAGCACTGTTGACTCCCACAGAGAAAGTAACCTCCTCTCACCCCGAAGTACATGCTCAGCTGGCAGAGGGAATTTTTATCACATTAAGAGAAAAAAAAAGAGAAAACACTAACCATTGTTCTCCATAAACTCTTGTGGAAAGGTCAGCTTGGCTGCAGTGCTTATCAAAAGCATTTCAAGGGATCCTGGGCTTGACTGACTTGTTCTCAAACTTTAGTGTCTTACGGTGTTTTATTTTGTGTCCAATCCATTTCCAATTCCAAATATTTACAGTTCCTGGAGAGTGGGCTGTCATTCTTTACAACACGGTTGCCCTGAGGCAGCATTCTTGCCTGTCAGAATTCGAAAGGGAGATGAAAGAATGATAAATAAGAGCCACTGTAGGTGAACTTGGAGCTAAGGAAGAGCTCCTTTGTGCTATGGGAACAGTGTCCATAGGCCATCCTAGTCATCCGAGGTGTATAGGCCTGGAGGGGCCGCCAGGCCATTCAGAGAGGTGCTGCTGTCCCTTCCCATCTCTTCCCAGTCGCTGAACACCTTAGCTTAATTCTCAGATTCCTGATCAATTAAGTGCAGAAAACGCTGGCATTCTATAATACAAATTAGATTTCATTGTGTTCTCTAGTTAACAACCGTAAAACAGAATGAGCTGGGGCCAGACAGTGGTGCAACAGTAACGCAACGTTCTGTGACAACATTCTGTGAGGCTGGCCTACATGGGAATGTCCGTGGTTCATATCCTAAGACTTCCCTGAGTACACTGGGTATGTGTGGGCCCGTGATTCAGGGCTGGCTGGAATTAGGGGTGGATCACAGTTCCAAGACCCTGTTGAATGACTCTCAAGAAAGAAAGAAATTTAAAAATAAAACATGACGGGATTAAGTGCATGTTGAATGTGTAAAATCCAAAAACCAAACAGACAGACAAACTGAAAAATGAGAAACATGGACCCAGCAGGAGGTGTGATGGTTAAGGTGCGGGACTCTCACATGATCGACTGTAGTTTAAATCCCAGACCTGGCGGCTTGCTTTCTCACTTTCTCTCTCTCTCTGTGGCTCTCCCTAGTCAAACTAAAAATAGATAAATAAATAAATAAAATAATTCCTTTTAAAAAATGAGAAACACATAAGAAAAAAGCACAAAGATACTGAATGATTCAGAGTTCCTTACTATCCCTGTGTGTATATACCTCCTAATAATTCTGAACATATTATAATTACCTCATATATACGTATATATAATTATCCCAGTCATTTCCAAATGTGTTTCCCTCAAGAGGCCTCTTGTAAGGCACAAATTATAGTTATGTTTGCCAATCTATCTATCAGTCATTATATGCTGAACATGTCTACAGTAAGGCATTATGAAACTATTACCTGAATTAAAAGTATTGAATGCATTTTTTACAAGGGATTCTAAATGATCTCAAAACAAAAAAATTTTCATAAAAAATCTTGTATTCCAACATTTCATAGAGACTTGTGGCTTCACAAATAAAAAGTGAACTCTCACAGTAAAACTTCCTGAGGAAGATAATGGCTCACTAAGCCCTCCCATTTGGTATAATGCTGTCTTGAGTACAGTTCATTGAACCAAAGAGATCAGATAATTGCAGCTGTGTATCATTTACTAAGCAGGTCTTAAAGAGAGTAAGCCTTTGATGTGGAGAGATTCAGGGGATTCCCCCCCAAGCACCTCGGTTCTATATAGTATTATACATACACTACGTGTGTGTGTGTATATATATATTAAGCATAAGGGGTCTTCAAAAAGTTCATGGGTAATGCATATTATGAAAAAGCTTTGTGTGGATTTCAAAGTTTTTTGCTCCAAAATAAACTTAGGTTTTAATTTCACATTTCCACAAACTTTTTAAAGTTCCCTTTTTCATATGCACAAAGAGTCCTCAAAAAGTTCATAGAAATTTGTATTTGGGGGCCAGCAGATGAAGTAATGGCTACATCAGTGGACTCCCACACGGCCAACTGCAGTTCAAGTTCTGGGCCCCATGTCTTGAAACTCACGGCAGGTGTGTGTGCACGCATGCATGCCTCAAACCCCAGGAAGAGAAAAGATTGCAGCGTGGCCATCTCCCTAGGGAGTGATTTCTCACTTTCTGTCTCTCTGTCTCTCTTGCAAGTGCACATGCCCTATAGCAAAATCTCTCAAAAAAAAAAAAAAAAGAAAAGAAAGAAAGAAAGAAAGAAAGAAATTGTATTTTGAGAAAATTATGGATTTCAAATATTTTTTGAACCAAAATAAATTCACATAGTGTCAGAAAAGTCATGGTGTATTTTTTTTTCTATGCAAAAATGCATCATGATGGGACCAGCAGGTGGTGTAGTGGTTAAGGCTCTGGACTCCTATATGGTCGACCATGGTTCAAGTCCCAGACCCAGCAGCTTGAAACTCATGCTGGATATGTATGCGTGCGGGCCCAAAATCCTGAGAGGAGAATGGAGGAGAAGGGATTGTGGCATGGCCATCCCCCCTGTGGGGTTATTTCCCACTTTCTCACTCTCCATCTCTCTCTGTCTCTCTAGCAAAAGCACATACCCTATAGCAAAAAAGTTCTCAAAAAGAAAAATGTGTCGTGACTTTTCCAACCTAAGCTTTTTATTTAATTGCCAGAGGCTGTATATGCTCTACACAGAGAGAGGGAGAGAAAGCGCCCCCCAAAATGGAGTGTGATGATGCCACAATCCCTTCTCCTTCATTTTGCCAGCCTATAGGGATTTTGCATATAAGCATATGACCCAGTGTGTTTTCAAGCCAAGATTTGAGCCGTGATCAATCATGTGGGATTTGGCTCCCTTAGTCATGAGGCTATGGGGTCAGCCCATAAATTCATACCTTAATTTCCTGTTCTGCAAACTTTTCAGTCTCCTCGTGTGTGTTTAGGTATACGCCACACTGACACGTGAGTGTTTGTACATATATCCCTTATCCTGCTCTTCACTAGAAGTAATCCACCTAATGTGCCTGTTGAGGTCCTTCAGCATAAAAATGCCAGGATTCTGTCCAGCAGTGTCCAGCTCAGAATGTCCAGTGTCTGCCTGCAGTGTCCAGCTCAGCTCCAAAGAGTTAGAACCTGGCAGGGCAGAGGCCTATAGAAATGGGATGCTCTGGAGTATGAGATGCTGTAGAGGGAGAGAGCTCCCATGGAAGGACTGGACAGAAAGAGGATGATCAAATGGAAGGGTGAGGGGAATCAAACAGGACCTGTGAAGACTTCGTCATGCTTGGCCATAATGTCCATCCTAACCAGAGCTCAGTCTATACCCACAGAATTGGGTATAATGGCAATATGTCTAAAACTATGCCCGATGAAAACAGAGTCTACTGACCCTTTTCCCAGAAGAAATTATTGTAATACATGATGGGGTCCATAGTTGAGCCTGCATCTTAATGCCTAGAAGAATGTGCATTTACACAGTTGATTCTCCCCCTACTTGAGAGTTAATTTTTTTTATGTTTCTAAGTGTAGTTTGTTTATTTTTTATTATTATTTATACATTCAACCATTATGCATCATTTAGTTCAAAGAGATTTTACCCAACATGATATACACCACACAGCAGGCGAGTTGAGAATACTATACACGACATCACCAACAGGCAACAAACCTTATCTGTGTCCCTTATATGTCTTACTTGTTCATTTTTTCCCAAATTTCCCTTCCTGCACTCTTCCCCTCTCCCACCCTCCTTCCACGTTGTCCCCAGTGACCATAACAATTTTCAATGCTTTTATGTCCTCCAATCTTTCAGTCTCTACCAGAGAGTGTAGACAGTTGGTATATGTTAAGTAGACAGATATAATGTCTCTGTTTCATAGCTTGACTTGCTTTACTTAGCAATAAATTTTCTGTGTTCGTCCACTTTCTATCAAATGCCGGGGTCTTGTTTTTTATGGCTGAGTAGTATTCCATGGAGTATATGTGCCACACTTTTTCAACCCATTCATCTGTTCGTGGACATTTGGGTTGGTTCCATATCTTAGCAATTGTGAATAATGCCACAATATAGTTGTGTACGCACTCTTCTGATTGAGCATTCTCCTTTTCTTTGACTAGGTACCCAGGAGTGGAATTGCTGGATCATATGGTAGTTCTATTTGAAGGTCTTTGAGGAACCTCCATATTGTTCTCCACAGTGGCTGGACCAATTTACATTCCCACCAAACAATGTAGGAGAGTTCCCCTTTCACCACATCCCCTCCAGGACTTATCTTTTTTTCTTTTTTTTTTTTTTTTTAATCTTCACTATTCTGACTGGGGTTAGATGGTATCTCATTGTAGTTTTGATCTGCATCTCCCTTATGATCAGGGATGTTGAGCATTTTTTCAATGCTTTTTGGCTGTTCATATGTCTTCCTTAGAAAGTTGTTTATTCAGCTCATTTTCACGTCTTTTAATTGGATTAATCTTTTTTTTCCCCAGTGAGCTGCTTGAGTTTCCTGTGTATTCTGGTTATCAGTCCCTTATGTGAGGCATAATTAACAAAAATTCTCTCCCATTCTGAGGGTTGTCAATTCACACTAATTACTGTGTCCTTTGCTGTGCAGAAACTTCTTAATCTGATGTAATCCCACCTGTCTATTTTGAGGATTATTTCCTGTGCTTAAGAAGTCTTTGCCTACACCAATGTCTCCCAGACTTTCCCCAGTGTTTTCCACCAGTAGTTTAATAGTTTGCAGTCTCAGGTTTATATCTTTGATCCACTTTGAGTTGAGTTTTGTTAATGGTGACAGATAGGGGTTCAGATTTGTCTTTGTGCAGGTAAATACCCAGTTTTTCCAGAACCACTTGCTAAAGAGGTTTTCCTTTTGCTACTGAATTGACTGGTGTCCTTTGTCAAAGATCAGTTGGCTGTATATATATATATTTTTTTTAAGAGAATTATTTTATTTAACTTTATTTATTTATTTTAATTTGACCAGAGAGGGACAGAGCAAAAGAGAGAAAGAGAAAGTGAGAAAGCAAGCCACCAGATCAGGGACTTGAACCACAGTCGACCATGTGGGAGTACAACACCCTTAACCAACACACCACTTGCTGGTCCCCTATTTTGGAGTTTATTTTTTATCTTCTTGTCTGCTTCTGTGCTGATAGCATGCTGTTTTGATTATCACAGCTTTGTAATATATTTTGGGGGCAGGGAGAGAGATGCCACCCACTCCACTCTTCTTATGCAGGATTTCTTTGGCAATACAGGGTCTTTTATGATTCCAGACAAATTCTATGATTGTCTTTTCTAGATTTATGAAAAATGTCTCTTGTAATTTTATAGGGATTGCATTAATTATGTAGATTAATTTGGGTCGGATTCCCATTTTGATTATGCCACTTTAATGTATGCATTTATTGTTTCGAGAAGTTTTTCATGCATACCATTTATTGGGTCTTCTATGTATACAATCATGTCATCTGCAGACAGAGGTAATTTCAGCTCTTCTTTCCCGCCTTTTATTTCATTCTCTTGTCTGATTGCACTGGCTAGGACTTCCAGTATTATATTGAATAGGAGAGGAGAAAGTGGGCAACCTTGTCTTGTACCAGTTTTTAGTGGAAAAGCTTTCAGCTATTCCCCATTCAGTATAATGTTAGCTATAGGTTTTTACAGATGGCTTTTATTATGCTGAGAAATTATCCTTTTATGCCAATTTTCCTGAGAGTCTTAATCAAAAAGGAATGTTGTATTTTGTCAAATGCTTTTTCTGCATCGATTGAAATGATCATATGGTTTTTATCTTCCTTTCTGTTAATACAATGTATTACATTTATGGTTTTGTGTATGTTGAACCACATACCACTTGCATCCCTGGAACAAAGCCTACCTAGTCGTGATAAATAACCTTTTTTATATGCTGTTGAATATGATTAGCAAATACCTTGTTGAGAATTTTTGCATCTATATTCATCAGAGATATAGGTCTGGAGTTTTCCTTTTTTGTGGTACCCTTATCTATTTTAGGAATGAGGGTAATGGAAGCTTCATAGAATGAGATACCACTTGCATCCCTGGAACAAAGCCTACCTAGTCGTGATAAATAACCTTTTTTATATGCTGTTGAATATGATTAGCAAATACCTTGTTGAGAATTTTTGCATCTATATTCATCAGAGATATAGGTCTGGAGTTTTCCTTTTTTGTGGTACCCTTATCTATTTTAGGAATGAGGGTAATGGAAGCTTCATAGAATGAGATTGGAAGGGTTCTTTCTTTTTGGATCTCTAGAAACAGTGTGAGTAGAATGGTGGTTACCTCTCTTTAAAAGTTTTATAAAATTCGGGACCAGCAGTTAGAGTAATGGCTATGTTGCTGGACTCCCATGTAGTCGACCACAGTTCGCGTCTCGGACCCGGTGGCTTAAAACTCACACCAGGCGCGTGTGCGTGCATGCCCAAGATCCTGAGAGGAGAACAGAGGAGAAGGGATTGCGGCGTGGCCATCCCCCCGGGGGGTGATTTCTCACTTTTTGTCTCTCTGTCTCTCTCTGTCTGTCTGGCAAGCGCATGCGCCCTATAGCAAAAACCTCTCAAAAAAAAAAGTGTTTTGTAAAATTCAGCAGGGGACCTGGTCTCTTCTTTGTTGGGAGGTTATTTATTACTGATTCAGTCTCATTGCCTGTTAAAGGTCTATCCAGGCTTTCCATGTCCTCCTGAGTCAATCTCGGTAAATTATGTGTCCAGAAATTGGTCCATCTCATCCAGGTTTTCTTATTTGTTGGCATATAGTCACTCATGGTATCCTCTAATGATGTTTTTCTATTTTTTCTGTTGTAATGTTGCCTGATTCATTGTGAATTTGATTTAACTGGTTCCTTTCTCTCTTCTTAATTAGTCTAGTTAACGGTGTGTCACTCTTGTTTATCTTTTCAAAGAACCAGCTTTTGCTTCCATTTATTTTCTGTATAGTTTGTGTTTTTTTTGTATTTCATTTATTTCTGCTTGAACCTTTATTATTTCTTTCCTCTTGGCATTTCTTGGATTTTTTGTTGTTGTTGTTTTTCCAATTCCCTGAGGCATGATGTTAGGTTGTCCTTTTGCCACCTCTCCATCTCTCTCTTGTGCGCACTAATTGCTATGAATTTCCCTCTTATGACTGCTTTGGCAGTGGCCCATAGATTATGGGAACATGGGTACCCATTATCATTTGTTTCCATGAATCTTTTTATTTCAGTCTTAATCTCTTCAGTAGTCATGAAGTCATTCAAAAGTAGGTTATTTACTTTCCATGTATTTTCGAGGGTTTTCCTGAGATTAATATCAAGTTTAATTCCATCGTGGTTGGAGAAGATGCTTGATATAGTTTCTATGCCTTTGAATCTGTAAAGGCTGGTTTTGTGCCCTATTATGTGGTCATTCTTCGACAAAGCACCATGCAAGGCTGAGAAAAATGTATATTTTGTGTTTTGGGGGTCTAATGCTCTATAGATGTCTATCAAGTCCAGCTGATTTATGGTATCATTTAGGTCCTGAACCTCTTTGCATATTTTGTGTCTCATTGACCTGTCTAAAGGAGATAATGGAGTATTGAAATTACCAACAATTATTGTGTTACAGTCTATCTCTCTTTTCAGATCTAGCAGTCTTTCCTTTACATATTTGGGTGCTCCTAAGTTGGGTGCATAGATATTTATAAACGCGATAACGTCTTGGTGAATTAGCCCTTTTACTACTGTATAATGCCCTTCTTTGTCTCTTCTTATGGTTTTTGTCTTAAAGCCTCTTCTGTCCGAAATCAGTATAGTGATTCCTGCTCTTTTTTGGTTTCCATTTGCGTGGAATACTTTTTTCCAGACCTTCACTTTTAGTCTATGTGTGTCTTTATCCATGAGATGGGTTTCTTGTAGACAGCAGATGGAGAGTTTCTCATTTTTAATCCATTCAGCCAGTCTGTGTCTTTTGATCGGCGAATTTAATCCATTAACATTCAACGTTATTATTGATATTTCCAGACTTGTCCCTAACATTAAGTTGGCCATATTCTTGGTTGTTTTTTTGTTCTCTTATTGATGTCTGTCTCTCTTTAGTTTTCTTGGTATAGTATTCCTTTCAGAATTTCTTGAAGAGCTGGTCTGGGGTTTGTAAATTATTTCAGGTTTTGTTTATCCAAGAACTTTTATCTTCTTTTCCCATATGAAGGTTAAAATTGTTTTTCATTTAACACCCTGAATATATTTCCCTATTCCTTCCTTGCCTGCATTGTATCCAATGAGAGGTCCGGTGTTAGCCTGATGGGATAGCTTTTGTAAGTGATTTGACATTTCTCTCTTGCCAATCTTAGTATCTTGTCTTTGTCTGTGGTTTTGGCCAATCTAGCTATGATGTGCCGTGGAGAAGGTCTTCTTGGATTGATACTACTTGGGGTTCTTTGTATTTTTTTGGTCTGAATGTTTGAGTGCCTCTCTAGACTTGGAAAGTTTTCTTTCAGAATTTCATGGAACAGATTATCAATGCCCTTATTAGTTTCTTCACCTTCTGGGATATCAATTATTCAGATGTTTGGACGTTCCATGGTACCTAGTATTTCTCATATATTATCCTCAGTTTTCTTGGCTATTTTCTCAGTATTTTTGATAATATTTTCTAGGTCAGAGGTTTTGTCTTCTACATTCAAGGTTCGATCTTCTGCATTGTCTAACCTGCTTTTAATACTTTCGAGGGAGGTTCTGGTTTCCTGTTTTACAACCTTTATATCTAACAGTTCTGTTTGATTCTTTTTTATGGTGTCCAATTCTTCTTTCATATTATGAAAGAATTTCCTCATTTCTTGGAGCTCATCATCTCTTTTCTCTTGCATTATCATAGAGTTTTATTACCATAAATATTCTAAATTATTTTTCTAACATTTCGGTAATATCTTCTTATTTTTCTCTGCTTGGAGACGAGTTACAACGTTCCCTTGCTGGAGATGTATTGCTTGATTCTCCGATCCTTAAGGCTCTTCTCTGAATTTTAGTCATTTGGTAATGTATTCACTTCTGGCTAATTTGTTGGAGAAGGATTCTGTAACTGTGAGCTTGTGTAATTCTCTTATTGTGGAATAATTTGGTGGTATTTTCTACTTTCTACTGTGTCATCCACTGTGGAAATCACAGGAGGAGTTTTGAAATCAGATTTAAGAAGAATTTCACTCTTTTTAAGTCACCAGGTCCGGGACACGAACCGTGGTCGACTACATGGGAGTCCAGCGACATAGCCATTACGCCAACTGCTGGTCCAAGAAGAATTTCACTCTTTTTACAGCCACTACAGTGAGATGCCAAGAAGTCTCTAAAACTCATTGTGTTCAGATATTTAGCTACTATGCACCTAGTCTTCTCTAAGGAGTGGGTAAGGGCTGAATAATAAAACAGGAAAATAAGGTAAAAGAAATTAGGAAATAGAAATAGGAAGAAAAAGCAAAGAAAAAAGAAGGAAAGAACTACAACAAAAAGAGGAGAAAAGAAAAGAAATCATATTGTAGAAAATAAAATTAGCTTTAAAATGGAAAACAGCACTGTGCTCTAGGCCCAGCAGAGGTGGAGATGGAGATGCCTGGGCACTTTCTGTCCTAGGTGAGGGAAGAAGAGAAAATTAGCAAGAAAAAGGCAGAAACGGGGCAGAAAGCTGTTTTTAAAAAGAGGAAAAAAAGTTAGAAGGGACAGAGAAGAACAAGAGGGAGGCACTTGCCTACCTGACTAGCACTGGGGTCTGAAAGAGGGACTCTGGCCGGGGTTGGGGGCCTTCACGGCCATGAAGCCGAACCCAGAAGGCCAACAGAGGCAGAGCGGCATGGTTCTTTTTTCTGTTCACTCCAACATCTGAAAATCTTGCCGATGCTTCTTCTCATAAAAATTGGTATTCAAGACATGGCTGATTGCTCTAGTTTAGTTCCCAAAATGCAGATTTTGGAAACCCCAAAACCAAGAATTAAATGAATATTGCCGTCGGTTATTGGTTGATGGCTGCTGCGGTGGGTGTGAGGGAGTTAATCTGCTGTACCAGTATTCTTGGGGAGAGCAGGATCTGGGCCCAAAGAAAGACCTCAACTGTCAGAAAACTCATAGAGTGCACTGCCAAGGTAGGGCATAAAGAGATGTGTGTGGGGTATCTTCACCAGGTACTATGAGGATTTTCCCTGAGAATAAGTATTTAAGTATTAAGACAAATACCCGATACAATGCTTGACTAACATAAAAATTAGCCTGGAGTGGTAGATACTGATATTGAAGTCAGCCTCACATGGATTTAGTTTTATTTTCTTTCCATCTACCCACCTTGACCCTGAAAAAACTTACTTATCTTCTCAGAGCCTCAATTTCCCCATTTATAAAAAGGTGTACTGCTTAAGATTGACATAGAATGTCAATAAGATAGTGCCTGGCACATAGTCATCACCAGAAAAGAAGAAATTTAGATTGCTCCCTTTCTCTTGGCTGTAAGCCAAAGCAATAAATTGTGGAATTTCAGGCATCGGTGAACTAGGAGGAATTCGTGTGGAGGGCAGGTGGAAAGGGAAGACATTCTGACATTCCTGAGTTACAATGGGGAGGGAACATCACTCTGCCCTGCTTCCTGGTGCTAAGCTTGAGCACCCAGGAAGATGGAGAAATGAGGAAACTAGAGAAAGAAGTTCTTTTGACTAATTAACTTAATCAACTATTTGTATTTATAAGAGGCTCAAGATCTGAAGATTGCCCTCGATTTTGACAACATATTAGTTCAAATTAAGCATTTTTGCAAATGTACTTACACTTTCATATAGGTCCTTAGATTGGAGTTAAAAATCTCTAACTCCAGCTCTGCCACTTACTAGCCATAAATGGACAAATCATTTGACATTCGTAAGCCTTGGTTTCCTCATCCACCAAATGAAAGGATGCCTGTGCTGTATCGCATAAAAGGACAAAATGAAAACTAGGTAAACCATAAATTGCTCCTATAAAAACATGAAAATGGGGCCAGCAAGTGGTGTGAAGGTCGAGGTGGCTGGATCCCACATGGCTGATTGCACAGTTCAAGTCCTGGATCCTATGGCTTGAAAGTCACGCTGGGATAACAAGACCCTGGCATTTGGTAGAAAGTGGTCAGATATGGGGGATCTATTGCTGAGTGAAGTAAGCCAGGCTATGAAAGAAAGATATTGTATGTATCCACTCAATGTATACTGACTATCCACACTCTATGGTAGAGAGCGAAAAATTGGAGGACATAAAAGCAGTGAAGTTACTTAACGAGAATAGGACAGTGTGGAATGGGGGTGGGTGAAGAGAAGAGGATAGAGAATAAGATAGCAAGAGAGCAATAGAGAGGCAGGACGTTGTGAGAAACAGATATGGCTTATTAACTGTTGATAATGACATGTATAGTATTCTCAACTGGATTGGTCTGAGAAGTATTTCATGATGGGTAAAGTTTTTCTACAAGCATGGCATTCCTTTTTGAAAAAGCAATGTAATACACTGTAAAGTTATATGTAATCCAATGTAATATAAAGAAGATTATGATGATAATAAAAATTTAAAAATCAAAAAAAAAAAAGAAAAAGACAAAATGGTATAGAAATCCTAATCCTTTGCTGACGATTCTTTACTCCTCATACTAAACAAGTTTGATGTAGTCATGTCTCCAGTTTAAAAATGAAAGTAAGGAAATGCTGAATCTCTCTGGGTCAAAAAATCTTCACAAGCTTAAAAAAAAAAAAAGAAAGAAAGTCATGCTGGGCAAGTGTGCACAAAATCGCAGGGGAAGAATGGAGAAAAGAGGATTGCAATACGGCCATTCCCCCTGGGAGGCGCTCTCTCACTTTCTCTCTCCAATGAGTACACACACCCTACAGCAAACTACAAACAAAACACCAAAAAACATGAAAATGTTATTACTATAATATAAAGACACAAAAATTTATCACTAACAATAACATTAGAAAATATTTCTAGAGTTGGGGCCGGCAGATGGCGTGGTGGTTAAGGGTGCCGGACTCCCGCATGGCTGACCAAGGTTTGCTTTCTCACCTTCTCTCTCTCTCTCTCTCACTCTGTCCCTCTCTGGCCAAATTAAAATAAATAAATAGTTAAATAATTTAAAAAATATATTTTGAGGGAAACAAAAGAAAATATTCCTGGGGCTTTTAGTCGGGAAAAGGTCATTATAAATCTTTCAAAATACCCATGACAATTCTCAGACAATATTTCAAAAAACTTAGGTGACAGTTTTCCTAGGAACCCAGAATAATTGTTAAGTAGAAACAAATCACTACTATCTAAAAAACCTGCTCACAACCCTTGTAGGGTTAATGGCTGTGTGAAGAATCTAAGGGTCCAAAAAAGGGAATTAATTCTGTTTATACCAAGAGCCAGCGATGTGTTGATAAATCAGCTCTTCCAAACAGACAAATAAACTCAGCCAACCTTGACTGCTGGTGTTCACTGGTTTGGGTTGTTTTTTTTTTTTTTTTTTCCGGTATGAATATTCTAAACATACTCTATGTTACTGACTATGGATTTGGGAAGAGTTGCACATAATCAAAATCAAGTTTTGGAAGCCAGTGGAACTGAGAGTCTTAGAATGAGCCTTAGCACTATGGCTGAGAATCTTAGACAACAGACATGGGCAACAAAAACTGCCCCTCACAAGAAATGGCTCCTCTTGAGAAACTGAGGAGACCAAGGTCCTCAAGTAGATCAGAAATACTCAGCTTTCAGGGAATAAATGAAGATTGTCTACCTATGGTTCAGCCTCCAGCCCCCAGTCTCCAGTGGAGAGGCAAGGGACAGGCCTTCAGAAGAAGAATCCTCCATTGCTGCTGAGAACAAGTGCTTTCAGAGAACAAGAGAAATTAAGACTGTCTACTGATAATTCAGTCTCCAGCCCCCAGTCTCAAGTGGTAGGGTGCCCCTCTATTCTTTTATCTGTCTCTCTCTGTCTTTCTCTGCCTCTCTGTCTTCTCATTTTTTGGTAATTTTTCTTTCTCTTTTTTAAAATTTTTTAATGTAAAGTATTCTCTTGGCTTTAAGATCCTCCTTTGTCTTGCCAATAATACCCCTTCCCCCTCCCATCTAGGACAGGCAAGGGGCAAGCCTTCGGAAGAATACTCCTCTGTCGCAGCTGAGAACTAGTGTTTTTGCATGATGTGCTTGCATGCTGTGTGGTTTTTCATTTTTTGCTTTAAAAAGTATATATTTTCTTTTTCTTCTTCTTCTCTCTCTTTCTCTCTCTTATTTCTCTCCCTCTCTGTTTTCTTATCTTTTTTCTTTTACCTCCTTACTTTGCTGCTCAGCCTCCACACACTGAGTGTCTAGACAGGTCTAAGTGAACTGTAGCCAAACATTCAAATACTATTAGGGTCCACATATTTCTTAATGCCCACTGAATCTGCTGCACAAAGGGATAAAAATGGAACACCAAGGAAGTTGCAAATCACCTCCTCCTGCACACCATTAAACTCTCAGATTGAACTTCTAGGAATTAGGAAGCATTGTATAACCCATCAGATGACTAGAAATCACCAAAAAGGCACAAGAAATGTGAGAAACCAAGATAATATCTCCCCCCCCCCACAAGGGAAAATAATAACTCCTCTTTATCCACAGACAGTACAATGGAACTCATGGAAATGTCTGATAAAGAATTTAGAATATTCATAGTGACTAAATTAATGGAGATGCAAAAGAAGAGAGACAACGAACTCCAGAACAGGCAGGAGAATAAAGATGAGGAATTCCAGGAGATGAGGAAGTTCTTGCACATTTTGAAAGAGAAAATACACATCATAAAAAAGAATCAAATGGGGGGACCAGCAGTTAGCATAATGACTATGTCGCTGGACTCCCACGTAGTCGACCATGGTTCGCATCCCGGACTTGGTAGCTTAAAACACACCGGGCGCGTGTGCGTGCGTGCCCAAGATCCCGAGAGGAGAATGGAGGAGAAGGGATTGCGGGG
>NW_006160208.1:904010-915369 GCF_000334495.1 Tupaia belangeri chinensis | reverse complement strand
TGGGGGTGATTTCTCGCTTTCAGTCTCTATGTCTCTCTCTGTCTGGCGAGCACACGCGCCCTATAGCAAAAAACTCTCAAAAAAAAAAAAAGAATCAAATGGAACTGTTAGAGATGAATGATGTAATACATGAAATCAAAATCTCCCTTGAAAGTATTAAAAGCAGACTAGATCATACAGAAGATTGAATCTCAGATGTAGAAGATAGAATTGCTGGCCTAGAAAAATCTACCACAAAGACTGAGAAAATACCCCGAAAAATAAGAATAAAATATGAGAAATACTAGATACCATTAAACATCCAAACATTCAGATAATCGGTATTCCAGAAGGTGAAGAGACTAATAAGGGCATTGATAATCTATTCCATGAAATCCTGGAAGAAAATTTTCCAAACCTAGAGAGGCATTCAAAGATCTAGACCCAAGAAATACATAGAACCCCAACAGAATCAACCCAAGATCTTCTCCAAGACACCTTATACCCAGATTGACCAAAACCACAGACAAAGACAAGCTACTCAGACTAGCAAGAGAAAAACAAATTACCTACAAAGGAAATCTCATCAAGCTAACATCAGACCTCTCATCGGAAGCAATGTGAGAAAGGAAAGGATGAGAAAATATATTCAAAGTGTTGAGTGAAAAAAAATTTCAACCAAGAATAATATACCCAGCAAGATTATCCTTCATATGGGAAGAGAAGACAAGAATGTTCTCAGATAAGCAAAACCTGAAAGAATTTACCAACACCTGACAAGTTCTGAAGAGAGTGTTATATCAGGAAAACTATAGTCAGACACAGAAATAAGAGTTAACAGACATCTAAGAAAAGGGGCAGCTTAATGGTAGGGACAAGTCCAGAGTTGAATATTATCTTCTAGAATCAAAATGGAAAGCTTAGACCACCACAGAGGTTAGATTAAGTACATGAGACTCAGCTGATGAAATAGAATTTTATGACTTTCGACTAAAACGATAGTGACCTTTTTCTATGCTTTGTACTCCAGAGATAATGATTTTTGTCTTCTCTTGAATTGTTGACAGATCCACGTAATTACTATTTGAACAGAATACTAACCTGCTTCCTGACTTTAAGTCTTAAGTTCTCTTAACATTTTTTGATTTTTGATTTATTAAAGCTAACACTGCCTTTCTTGAAATTAAAAAGTATATCTAAAAATACCTATTTAATGACTATCATAAGTTATATAACCTCTGCTAAGTGCTGTTTTATAGTATATTCATTCTACTCAGTTTCATGCCTAAAGTCAAATATTTGTTCACAGATATTTCTATATCAGCTGAACTTGCTATTGAAAGTAGTTAGATCAATTAAGATATTTTGTTAACCAATAAAATGTCAGAGAAAAAGAAAGAAATGGAAAGCAACTACAGATATTGAAGATAGTGTAGTAGGAGGGTGGGAAATGGCAGAGGGTGAGAAATGGGATATATATAAATATATATATATGAAACAAGAAATGGAAAATTATTTGTTGATGATAACATGTATGACTAATCCACTATACAGTGTATTCTGGATGGGAAACTGTATTTTGTATGCTTTGATGATGTTCAGTGAATGAATGTAAAATAAATAAATAAAGTAATAAATTTAAAAAAAAGAAGTAATTGTGTCCAAAAAAAAAAAAAAAGAGAAACACTCAGCAAAAATTCTCTTGCAGGAGGAAAATGACTTATGCTGAAAACAAACACAAAAACAAACAAACAAACCTGTTGGGGGCCAGCAGGTGATATGATGGTTAAGGCACTGGACTCCCACATGGTGGATCACGTTTTGAATCCCAGACCCAGAGGCTGGAAATTTATGCTGGGCACATTTGCACGCCCAAAATCCTGAGAGAAGAATGGAAGAGAAGGGATGGTGACAGGACGTTGCCATCCACCCTGAGGAGAAGAGGCATGTGACCTCTCACTTTCTCTCTCTCCCTCACTCTGTCTCTCTCCAGTGAGTACACATGCCCTATGGCAAACCGCCCCCCCCCAAAAGAAAAAAAGGTCTGTTAGAACCTAAATTGATCAGGGCAGCAGACTGGGGCGATTTCTCACTTTCCCTCTCACCGTCTCTCTGTCTCTTTCTCTCCAATGAGTCTATGTGCCCTACGGCAAAAAACAAAAAAGAAAAAAAAATTCACTGCTCAGGGCCAACTCCATGGCCTAAAATTTAGAGGCGAGAGGTCCTCCAAGACTGCACACACTATTGGAGTCTCAGCCCCTACAGTTGAAGAACATGACAGATGTGTGTGCACGTGTGCCCCAAGCCCAGCAGATGGAGAGATGGAGGAGACGGGATGGCAATGTGACCTGGTTCCACTGGGGGGCGCTTTCTCCCTCTGTGTCTCTGTGTCTCTGGCAAGTGCACATGCACTCTGGCAATTCAACCAAAATTCTTTGTTCTGAACTAATCGACATTTTTAAGACAATATAGTATTGGAAAATGTCACTGATGAAGACAAAGAAGATGGTGATGATGATAAAGATGGGAATTATCATTCGCTGTGGGCTCCTTGGGAGCTGAGAGAGACCCTGCTGGAATTGCTCACCACCGTACCAACAAGACTACAGCCTATTGATCAAAATACCTGTTGAATGATTGATATTAACCAAGTATTTGTTGACTAGTTGAACAATTCTGCAGACGCCTATTCTTATTCTTGTGTTTCAGATAAGAGAACTGGAATTCAAAAAGTTAAGTAACACTCCAAGGTCAAGCAAATTAGAACTAGAGCTGCCCGGAGGGGCTCATCACGGACTCGGGTATTCGTCACTACGTCACCGTCTCCCAGAACGCTAGTGCAGCTGCCGCTCAACCAACACACATTTTCTTTATTTCAGCAATAATCCCTTTAACTGCCTGGCATCCCTCAGCTGAACCTCGGGGCAGTTTTTCTTCAGTTCTTATTTATAGAAATGTATCATCAGCCCTCCTCCCGTGCCTTATTGTTCTCTGAGCGTCATTGTGAAAGATTATTATTATTAGTGCCAGCATATAGAGGGAAAAGGAGAAACAGTAGGTTCGCGTGCGCTCGGAAGATGTACCAGTGACTAAAACATTTTTTTTTTAATTGCCAGATGGTGTGCGTGCTCTCCAGAGACAGAGAGGATTGAGAGAGGAGGGTTGGCGAGAGGGAGAAAGCACCCCCAACGGGGTGTGGTCATACCACCCTCAGTTCTCCGTTATTCCATCCTGTCGGGGTTTGGGGCATGCATACCGCAATTGACCAAGCATGGGAGCCAGGATTTGAACTGTAGTAGCCCATGTCCCTTAACCACTAGGCTAAGGGACTAGCCATACTAAAATATTTTTAAAGTATATTAGGCACTTTGGTAATTTCCATTAATTTCTGAGGATATACTTAAGAAGCTTACCCTGGGGTGAGTAGGGGGCATGGTGGTTGAGGCGCTGGACTCTCACATGGTCAAGTGTGGTTCAAGTCCCAGACCTGGTAGCTTGCTTTCTCACTTTCTCTCTCTCTCTCCCTGGTGAGCATGCATGCCCTGTAGCAAAATTTTAAAAATAATAATAGTAGTGATAAATAAAATTAAATAAATAATTATAAAAAAAAAAGAATCTTACCGTATGGGTTTGTATTAATACCAGTTAGCTACATAAAAATTTATAAATGGAGGGTGCATGGCGGTTAAGGTGCTGGATTTCCACATGGCTGATCATGGTTTGAGCCTCAGACTTGGCAGCTTTCTTTCTTACTTTCTCTCTCTCTCTTTCTCTGTTTCTCTATGGTCAAATTAAAAAAAATGATAATAAAGAAAATTAAATAAACAATTTTTAATTTTTCTTTTCTTTTTTTTTTTTTTTTTTTGAGAGAGGTTTTGCTATAGGGACACTGCGTATAGGGCACCTGTGTTCACCAAAAAGACAGAGAAAGACGGAGACAGAAAGCAAGAAATCACCCCCAAGCCAGGGGGGATGGCCATGCTGTAACCCCTTCTCCTCCATTCTCTTTTCAGGATCTTGAGCATGCATGTGTATGTGCTGGGCATGAGTTTCAAGTCTCTGGTCTGGGACTCAAATCTTGGTTGACCATGTGGGAGTCCAGCACCTTAACCACTGTGCTGGCCCCAGGAGCAGCTCTTACTCTTATGCAGGGCAGAATCTCACCAGGGTTCCCCACGGTGTGCTTCCAGAGGGCACGCCGGTTCCTAGGGGAGCCTTCGACTGGAGGGAATATACTTCTTGAGGTGAATAGAATCCAGTGGACGGTTGTGCAGAAGGAAGGCTGATCTCCTAATTTGCAAAATGGTTTTCCTAGCACTGGCTAAGCTGAAGACGTGCCTTTAAACATCAGTTCTGTTAGGATGCAGGATATCTGCCATGTTTTTTAAAAATAGAAAAGTAGGGACCCGCAGATGGTGTAATGGTTATGTCGCTGGACTCCATGTAGCCGACTCTGATTTGAGTCCCAGACCGGACGTCTTAAAACTCTTGCCGGACGCATGTGCATGTGTGCACAAAATCCCAAGAAAAGAATGGAGGAAACTAATTGTGGCATGGCCATCTCCTCTGGGGGGTGATTTTTTCACTTTCTGTCTCTCTGTCTCTCCAGCAAGTGCACGTGCCCTATAGCAAAAAATCTCTAAAAGAAAAAAAAAAAAAAAAGAAAAAGTGAGATCCTGACTCTGTTCTCATACCATAAGTTAAATTTCCCCTGAATAGAACACTCTACAAACTGTGTGGACAATGTTGACGCACCATATGCTTCCGGGGGACTGTCAGAATAAGGGGCAAAAATATTTTTCAAGAGGCGCATTTTCCCCCAGAGTCAGCAGACAGAAGAATGCAAAATTAAAAAAAAAATTAATAATAAATAAATTGTGATCATTGCACTCTAGAAATCACTCTACACTCTTAAAAGTTTAGGTACATATTCTTTCTGGGCAGTATCAGAATAAAAGAAAAAAAGAATATTTTTCAAGAGGCACTTTTCTTCTCAGAGTCAACAGATAACAGAATGTAAAATAAATAAACAATAATAAAATAAATAGTGATTATTGCCTTCTACAGAAATCACTCAACATTCCTTACAAGTTTAGTTGCAGTTTTTTTTTTAAGAGAGATTTTTGCTATAGGGTATGTGCGCTCCCCAGAGAGACAAAGAGATAGAAAATGAGAAATCACGCTCCCCCCCCCCCCCCGGGGGGATGGCCTCACCTCAGTCCCTTCTCCTCCATTCTCCTCTCAGGATTTTGGGCACACACGCACATGTTCTTGGCCTGAATTTTAAGCCATGGGGTCCAGGACTTGAACCATGGTCTACTACGTGGGAGTCTAGCAACGTAACCATTATGCCATCTGCTGGTCCCATTAGCTGCAGTTTTGAAATGTAAATATTTTACAAAAAAAAAAGAAAAAAAGCCCATGTGCCCATCGCTCGACTTCAACAACTGTTAATTCAAAGCCAGCCTTACCTCCCTTACTGGTTTACCACGTGCTGACAACCTCGGATTACTTCAAAGCACAGCGTCTTGTTTCGGCCCCAGTGTCATTATCATGGCTAAGATAACTGGTAATTCCCTTTAATAAGATCAAATGAGCCATTCAGTGCTCCTATTTTCCAAACTGCTTCACAAATACAGGCCCAGGGGCCAGCTGATCAGTGGTAAAGTGTGACGTGTATGGGGCTGGCCCACATGGGGAGGTGGCAGGTTCGTGTCTAGAGACCTCCCTGAGAATCCTGGGCACATGTGTGTGTGTCCATGATCCGGGCTGAGGCTGGAGGTGAGGAGCAACAGCACCGAGACCCCACCCATCCAGGGTGCTGCATCCCTGCCCTCTCTCTGACTTACTCATGGAATAAATAACCTTTAGGGACCAGCGATTGGCTTAATGGCTATGTCGTTGGACTCCCATGTAGTCGACCATGGTTCAAGTCCTGGACCCAGTGGCTTAAACTCATGCCAGGCGTGTGTGTGTGTGTGTGCCCAAGATCCCGAGAGGAGAATGGAGGAGAAGGGGTTGCAGCGTGGCCATACCCTCCCCTGGGGGGTGATTTCTCACTTTCTGTCTCTCTGTCTTTCTGGTGAGTGCACGTGCCCTATAGCAAAAACTTCTCAAAAATAAATAAATAAATAAATAAATAAATAAATAACCTTTTAAAAAAATCCAGGTCCAAACAGTACAGATCCACTGATGCAATTGTTTGATGTCTCATTTAATCTATGGGTTCCTACACACGCGTGTGTGCACACACACACACACACACTCTTTGTTCTTTGAAATCTATTTGTTGAAGGATCATTTGTCCTTACAGTTACCCCCAGTCTGGATGTTCTTGATTGTATCCTTATAATGTAATCTAATACTTCTCTGTGTCTCCTGAAATCCGTAGTTAGACCTAGAGGTGTTATCAGAATCAGGTTCAAGTTTCTGGCAAAATATTGGGTCGTTGGAAAAGTCAGGACACATTTTTGCATAGAAAAATACGTCATGGCTTTTCTGATGACCAGTAATTTAAGAAGATTGCACTTGTATCAGAGAGTACACCATGTCAGCCTGTCTTTTTGTGATACTGGTAGCTTTCATAGTTATTGTCAAGATTCATTATCAGTTGAATCATTATTTGCTTCTAGATGCTCCTGGAAGCAAAAATCATTCTAAAGCGATTTGGCTGCCCTGAAGTACAATTCAGTGAGGAATGGCTGGAGAGATGCTTGATGTTTTTCCTGTTGACCGATTATCAGAACGGTTCTTCAACATCTGCCAGTGTGGCATGTGAAGTTTTGTTTTGTTTTGCTTTGTTTGAGCATCATTATAAATTCTTGGATTTATCATGGGGTGGGGTGAGGGGGGAATCTCTTCTGCTTGGCTCCTGGGTCATTTAGACAGTGATTGCTTTCTGGGACTCCAAGCTCTTCTCTATTTTTGGAGAGCTTTTTGCTATAGGGTGCGTGCTCTCGCCAGAAAGACAGAGAGAGACAGAGAGACAGAAAGCGAGAAATCACCCCCCAGGAGGGATGGCCACACCACAGTCCCTTCTCCTCCATTCTCCTCTCGGGATCTTGGGCATGCACGCACACGCGCCGGGCATGAGTTTAAGCCTCTGGGTCCGGGACTCGAACCGTGGTGGACTACATGGGAGTCCAGTGACATAGCCATTACGCTAACTACTGTTTCCCCAGGTATTTTTCAGAAAAGGTTTGGCTGTGTTTCCAGGCCAGCCCCAAGTCAGCCATCCTCCCTCCTCAGCCTCTCCAAGTCACTGCACTCACACATGCACAGGCCACACCTGGCTTTTAGGTAAGGCTTGGAACCGGGCCCGGGCCTCCCAGGAGGTTCCAACCTGTGGCACACAGTCTTAGCCGGGCACCGCCACTGCTGGGCCATAGCTCCCTCTTATCCCCTTTTTAGTATTCAGCAACTCACATGGAAACGTTCTTCTCCATCAGTGAGTAAATCCTCATTCAGCTCCGTAAGGTAATGCTCTCCTTGACTCCGAACGTCCCAGAGAGGGTCAGAGGTGACCAGCTAGGCCTTTGGGTCCTCTGGTCGGGAAAACCTTCTCTCTCTGACTCAGTCAATGGGCGGCCGGCCTTGGTGTTCGGATTCTCTCTGCGCTGTATCAGGTGCTTCTCTGAGTTAACAAGCAATGGTTGCTAACTGCAGTATTCCAATTAAGGTTGTTGCTGTAGTTTTCAGTTTTACTTTTCATTTATCTCCTCCATGGGCAAGTGAGAGACACAGAGGGCAACGCCAGCAGAATTTGACACTGGGCGGGGCCAGCAGTTAGCGTAGAGGCTATGTTGCTGGACTCCCATGTAGTCACCCGCAGCTCGAGTCTCAAACCTGGTGGCTTAAACTCACGCTGGGCATGTGTGCGTTCATGCCCAAGATCGCGAGAGGAGAATGGAGGAGAAGGGATTGCGGCGTGGCCATCCCCCCTGGGGGGTGATTTCTCGCTTTCTGTCTCTATGTCTCTCTCTGTCTGTCTGGCGAGCGCACGCGCCCTACAGTGAAAATCTCTCCAAAAAAAAAAAACCAAAAACAAACAAACAAAAAAACCTGATTATTGGGACCAGTAGTTAGTGTAATGGCTATGTCACTGGACTCCCACATAGTCGCCCACAATTTGAGTTCTGGACCTGGTGGCTTAAAACTCATGCTGGGCACATGTGCCTGAATGTCCAAGATCCCAAGAGGAGAATGGGGGAGAAGGGATTGCAGGGTGGCGATTCCCCTGTGGGCAATATCTCGCTTTCTGTCTCTTTGTCTCTCTCTGTCTCTGTACTGAGCACACATGCCCTACAGCAAAAATCTCTCTCTAAAATAAATTAAATTTAATTTTAAAAAGACCATTGCTATTGTATACTCTCATGTACACGCACCCTATAGCAAAAACCTCTCAAAAAAAAAAAAAAAAAAAAAGAATTTGACACTGGGATCCATCCCCAGTTTCAGCCCTGAGTCACGGACTAGACCCGGGAACCTTGGCCCGTGGGGGCTGCCTGCAGAGCACCGGGTTCCACTGCGGCGCCACGTCTGGCCCCCACAAAGCCGTTCTCAGTGATGGGCACGGCAGGGCAGGGCGGGGCTCACACTCCTCAGCCACCCAGGTGCCTGCTGTGCCCAGCTCTCTGGGTCCTGGGCTGGCTCTGGGGAGAACAGAGGGAGAGAACACAGAGCTTCGGGCTGGTTGAGAAACAGCCACATACTTTAAAAAAAAAAAAAATTATTTCCAGAGAGCACCCGCAATCGGCAGAGGGAGACAGAAACAGGGAGGGAGAGAGAGAAAGCACCCCCATGGGGCACGGTCAGACCACAGTCCCTTCTCCTCTCCACCCTGCTGGGCTTTGGGCAGGCGGGCATGTGCAACCCTGCTGTTCCTCAGCCCTGCAGGGTGCGATCGGAATCTGGCTCCCTTTACCGCTAGGCCACTAACCAGCCCAAACACATCCTTTGAAAAAGGAACTGCGCCTCCACGCAGGCCAGGCTGGAGGAGGGCAGAGAAGGACCCTGAAGGCTGGGCTGGCCTCTGGGACCCTTGGCTGTGGCCACTGCACCATGCCCTACCCCGGGCCAGCGACATGACCTTCCCTAGCAGTCAGCCTGGCCACAGGAATACGGGGAACATCGGGTCTGGCCTAGAGCGGGAAAATACCCAGGCCTCAAGACCTGTCTTTGTGTCTTCTCTTTGGTCCTGCCTTCCCTCCGCTCCCTGCTGGCAGCCTCCCCAGCCAGGCCTGAGCCTCAGGGCTGGAAGTTTCCCAGGTGGTCCTGCGATAAGAGCCCCTGAGCTAATGTAATGGTGCTGCACTGTCCCACAGAACACGGCGTCCCCTACACCTGATGTGCCTGCCCACGGGGGCGTGTGTGCCCCAAACCCTGAGCGGAGATGGAGAAGGGATTGCAGTGGGGCCGTTCCCACCCGAGGTAATTTCTCACTTTCCCTCTCTCTGTCTCTGCGACAAGCACACACGCCCCATGGCAAAAATCTAAAAAATAATAAAAAGTAAAATAAAATTGATCATGCCTTAGTCTTAGGAAAAAAATGTTTACTATAGAAAACATTTCACGGGTAGGACCAGCAGATGGTGTAATGGTTACGTTGCTGGACTTCCATGTAGGTGACCGCGGTTCAAGTCCTAGACCCAGTGACTTAAACTCACTCTGGGTATGTGTGCCCAAAATCCTTAGAGAAGAATGGAGGAGAAGGGACTGAAGTGTGGCCATGTCCCTCCCACCCCCCAGGGGTGACTTCTCACTTTCTGTCTCTCTGTCTTTGTCTGTTTACTAAGCATACGTGCCCTATAACAAAGATCTCTCTTAAAAAAATAAAGGGAACCAGCAGTTAGCATAATGGCTATGTCTCTAGACTCCCACGTAGTCGACCGCGGTTCGCGTCCTGGACCCGGTGGCTTAAAACTCACGCCGGGCGCATGTACGTGCATGCCCAAGATCCCAAGAGGAGAATGGAGGAGAAGGGATTGCGGCGTGACCATCCCCCCTGGGGGGTGATTTCTCGCTTTCTGTCTGTCTGTCTCTGTCTGTCTGGCGAGTGCACGCGCCCTATAGCGAAAATCTCTCCCCCCAAAAATAAATAAAATAAATAAATAAATAAATAAATAAAACATTTCATGGGGCCAGCAGGTGGGATAGTGTTTAAGGTGATGGACTCACACTTGGTCAACAGCAGTTCAAGTACTGGACTGGGTGGTTTGAAACTCACTCTGGGCACGTGTGTGTGCACGCCCAAATTCCCAAGGAGAGAGTGGAGGAGAATGGATTGTGACGTGGCCATTATTTCTCACTTTCCATCTCTCTGGCAAGCGCATGTGTCCTACATCAAAAATCTCAACAGCAAAACAAAAAAATTCAGAACAGAGAAGGTTTTTTATTTTATTTATTTTTAATTTTTGGAGAGGTTTTTACTATAGGGTGCGTGTGCTCGCCAGAGAGACAGAGAGAGACAGACAGACAGAAAGCGAGAAATCATCCTCCTGGGGGATGGCCACGCCGTAATCCCTTCTCCTCCATTCTCCTCTCGGAATCTTGGGCACACACGCACATGCGCCCGGTGTGAGTTAAAGCCACCGGGTCCAGGACTCAAACCGTAGTCAACTACATGGGAGTCCAGTGATATAGCCATTATGCTAACTGCTGGTCCCAGAGAAGGACTTTTTTGTTAAAAAAAGAAGAAATTTGAAATCACTTATAATCCAAAAATAGTATCTTGGCACGTGTGCTTCTCATCTGCTCCCTCTGGGTGTGCGTTGACGTGTCTCACAAAGCAGGATCATAGCTCACACAGCTGTGCCTGGCCGCCACGTCCCCACAGACACCCGGATTCCAGGAAGCTGAACCCCCTGCTGCGAAGTGGTGCGGAGTCTGCGTATAACCTACGCTCACTTCGGATAGACTTGGAGTTGTCTCTAGACCACACACAGTGCCTAAGAGAACGCAGACATTATGTAGTCGGTGTAGGGCCAGCAGGTGCTGTGGTGAGGAAGGCGCTGGACTCCCACATGACAGCCTGCGGTTCAAGTCCCGAACCCGGTGGCTTGCTTTCTCATTTTCCTTCTGGTAAGAGCATGTGCCCTATTGTAAATCAAATAATAATACTAATAAATTAAATACATAATTCTTTTTCTTTAAGTTATTCTAATGTCTTGTTTAGGGATAAGGAAAAAAGTCTGTATGTGTTCAGTAGAGATGCAACTTTTTTTTCTGAATAGTTTTGATCACTATATATATAAAACGATCCTTTCCTCATGTTATGAAATATTTAAGACCAGACTTTTCTATTGGGAATAAAGGCGATTTCATCAGGAAGACTGCCCTTCTTTTTTTTTTTTTTTTAAGAGAGATTTGTGCTATAGGGCAC
>NW_006160208.1:896383-903038 GCF_000334495.1 Tupaia belangeri chinensis | reverse complement strand
CGGTGTGGGGCCAGCAGGTGCTGTGGTGAGGAAGGCGCTGGACTCCCACATGACAGCCTGCGGTTCAAGTCCCGAACCCGGTGGCTTGCTTTCTCATTTTCCTTCTGGTAAGAGCATGTGCCCTATTGTAAATCAAATAATAATACTAATAAATTAAATACATAATTCTTTTTCTTTAAGTTATTCTAATGTCTTGTTTAGGGATAAGGAAAAAAGTCTGTATGTGTTCAGTAGAGATGCAACTTTTTTTTCTGAATAGTTTTGATCACTATATATATAAAACGATCCTTTCCTCATGTTATGAAATATTTAAGACCAGACTTTTCTATTGGGAATAAAGGCGATTTCATCAGGAAGACTGCCCTTCTTTTTTTTTTTTTTTTAAGAGAGATTTGTGCTATAGGGCACGCATGCTTATGGGAGAGACAGGGTCAGAGACAGGAAGTGAGAGATCACCCCCCAGGGGGGATGACCACGCTGCAATCCCTTCTCCTCCATTCTCACCTCAGGGTTTTGGGCAGCACGCACACGTACCTGGTGTGGCTTTCAAGCTGCCAAGTCTGGGACTGGAGCCGCAGTCAACTACATGGGAGTCCAGGGCAACCCTTTCGCCATTACACCATCTGCTGGTCCCACCCCGCCCTTCTTTTTGTTTCCTTTCCTTTTTCTTTCTTTTTTTTTTAAAGATGTTTTTGCCTCAGGGCACCTGGGCTAGTCAGAGAGAGAAACAGAGACTGTGACAGTGAGAGGGAAAGTGAGAACTCACCCCCAGGGGACGGTCATGGCATTAAGATCGCGCACACGACCTGGCAAGATTTTGAAGCCACGGGGTCCGGGACTCCGACCACAGCTGGCCATGTAGGAGTCTAGAGACGTGTCCACCACCTCCCTGCTGCCCACACACCTGCCCTTCTTACCAAGGAGTGTGTCCGTGAGGGCACCGAGATAGGCCCCCCTGTCCCACTGTGGGCTCTGTCACCTGCCAAACCCCACAGAAGGCAGGGATGAAGGACAGTCCTGGGTTGTGCGCTCTGGGTGGGAAATCCAGGTCCCCCGAGTTTGCTAGAGGCCAAGTGCCACCGCGTGCTGCCCTCCCCCCGGGCGTTTCAAATGCCGTGGCTCTCGCGGAGAAAGCAGTGTGTGTCCACGTTTCCTAGGCAGGCCGAGTGGGGTGTGCGAAGCGCGTAGGGGGTGTCAGGGCGGAGATCCGTGGAGGCCCGCGGATACCCGTGGATGGCTAGGGGATCCTGGGCCAGACCAAGCCCCCCTCTTTCTGGACCATGACTCGGAAAGCGAGGGAGTATTCCATAAGACGGTGCTTCGGGCTGCCGTGCGGGTCTTCACAGCCCCAGGGGCCCTCTCCGGGAGGCGCTGCACCCACCTCGCAGCTGAACGCTAAGTCCCACCCGTGGGACGTCGTGGTAGGTGGGGGGCAGGAGCGCGAGGGTCGCCCTCTCCCCATGACAACGCCCCGGTGACCCTCGGAGCTATGACACCCATGGCCAGCCCTGTAGCCCGGACACGTGGCTGGACAGAGGGCGAATCAGGGTGGGGGGCACAGAGCGGGGACCCCCTCAGCCTGCACCAGAGCCTGCAGGTCGGTCAGCCAAGAACAGGAAAACCTTTTCCTTAGTCACAGTTGGGTTTGTATTTAAAACATAAAGGCCCATTGTCCTGAAGTCGCCCAGCCTGTCTGACCACTTAGGAAATTTCACTGTTCCTCTTAACTTGGAGTCGGCCCTCCTACATGGCCCTGGGCAGGGAGACCCGCACCACCCACCAGCACCACCCACCACCCACCACCTACCACCCGTGCAGGGGAGCAGCGGGCGGGTGAACCCGAGAGGCCACGCTGGTTTAAGTTTCAGCGAGGGCACCAGAAGCTACCCTTGAAAAGGTTTCTCTCCCGGTGCCCAGGTGGCTGTAAGGACAGGAAACACGCCACTACCCAGCAGGGGGTGAATAATTAACCTGCCAATTAAGTATTGCTGGTGGTAGCTGTGTGCGTTCTCTGCGTGTGGCCAAGGCCTATTACTGCGCCGAGGTCCCCATAGACTCGCGGTGCAGTATCAGACCACCTTTCCTCCATGTCAGGCCCCCACTGAATTCTTCCGGGACATCCCTAAATGTATACTGATGCCAAGTGCGTGACTGAGGCCAGTGTGCGTTTGTGCGCGTTTGTGTGCGTTTGTGCGCGTTTGTGTGCGTTTGTGCGCGTTTGTGCGCGTTTGTGTGCGTTTGTGCGCGTTTGCAGAAGCTGCAGATTTTGTCCTCAGCATCCAAAAGTCCTTGTACATTTTTTTTCAAAGTAGGAGCTTTTTTTTTTTTTTTTTGAGAGTTTTTTTTTTCCCCTTGGGGCACATGCTATCACAGGAGAGAGAGACGGACAGAGTGAGAGGGGATGTGAGAAATCACCCCCCGCCCAGGGTGTGTGTGTGTGGCCATGCCATAGTCCCTTGTCCTCCATTCTCCTCCGGGGATCTTAGGCACATATGCGCATGCACCTGGTGTGAGTTTCAAGCTACCAGGTCTGGGACTTGAACCATGGTTGATCGGATGGTAGTCCAGCGACGTTACTGCGTCACCTGCTGGACCCTCAAAGCAGAAGCATTTCCTTTTTTTTTTTTTTTGAGAGATTTTTCTTATAGGGCATGTGTGCTCACCAGGGAGACAGTGAAATCTCATATCCACATCCACCACCAATGCCCCCCCCACCCCCCCGAGAGGATGTCCACACTGCAATCCCTTCTCCTCCCTTCTCCTCCTGGGATTTTAGCCTGTATGCACATGTGCCCGGCACCACTGGGTCTGGGCCTCAAACTGCAAGGACTGTGTGCAAGTCCAGCGATGTAACCGTTATGCCATCTGCTGGTCTCCAAAGCAGGGGCTTATACATGGGCAGAGACATGGATACAGAGGAGGCCGTGGAGGGCACCGGCTCTAATTTGAGACAGCAGCTGCTACCAAATACGCCAGAAAGCCCTGACACCATACTGGATAAGGGGCTGGATCCCACACGGCCACTGCACAGTTCAAGTCCCAGCCCGGTGGCTTCAAAGACATGCTGGTCACGTGTGCATGTGTGCCCCAAATCCTGAGAGGAGGATGAAGGAGAAGGGACTACAGGGTGGCCATCCCTCAGGAGACAATTTCTCACTTTCCTTCTCTCTCTCTCTCTCTCTGTGTGTGTGTGTGTGTGTGTGTGTGTGTGCATACACCCGAAAGGAAATAAAAAAAAAAGTAAGCCCTGACACCAACCTGTAGTTGTAGTTCTTGTCCTCCAACCTTTACATTCACATAATCATCTTGTAAGAATAGTGAGGAAGATAAGAGGGGAAGTAAAACAAAACTAAAACTCTTGAATGACATTAAGGAATAGCAGGGCACGCCAACTTTTTACTCTGAACATTATGAAGAGAAGGAACTAAGTTATTACAAATTCTTTGCTATACAAACTATATTTTAAGGTAAATAAGTAGGCCTATTAGATGAGAAAAAAAGCATTTCTATATACATAAGAATTCCCATTAAAAATACTGTTGAATAGCATTTTTTTTAAGTTTTTTTTTTTTCCCCCCACAGGACTTGTGCGGTTGCTGGAGAGAGAGACAGTGAGAGGGAAAGTGAGAATCTCCCCACCACCACCACCACTGGGAGGATGGCCATGCTGCAATCCCCCCTCCTCCACTCTCCCCCTCGGATTCTGGGCATGCATGCACACGTACCCGGAGCAATACTCAGACCACCGGGGTCGGGACTCGAACCACAGTCAGACACATGGGAGTCCAACTCCTTTAATACCCCCACTATCTGCTAGTTCCTATATAATTTAGGAAGTGTGTTGGGGCCCCAGCCAGTGGCATGGTGGTTAAGGTGGCCGGATCCCACATGGCCGACTTTGCGGTTTGCATCCTGGCCCCACAGCATGGGAAACAGGCAGGGCGTGGGTGCCTGCGTGCCCAAGTCCTGAGAGGAAAATGGAGAAGTGACTGCAGTGTGGCCATCTCCCCTAGGGTGCTCTCTCTCTCATGACCTAATGGAAAATTTATAAATAAATAAATAGAGAGAGAGAGGGCGGGATACATATTGTGGAGCCAGTGCCACAGCCCCATGGTTGAGTGCTGAGAAGTCAGACCAACATGGTCGATGAGGTTCAAGTCCGGGTTCAGTCCTGGCTTCAACAACACATGGGGCACACGTGTGCATGGCCCGAGTCCTGATGGGATGGAGAATTGGAGGGGAAATGACTGCAGTGCGACCTGCCCCACTTGGGGGTGCCTTTTCTCCTCCTCTTGGCCCTCACTCTTGTGTACCCTCTGACATTAAAAAAGAAAAGTAAAAGGAGGACATTTTGTAACTTCTAATGAAATAACTGGTCCAGGGCGTTGTCACTGGTGGATGTTTAGGCTGAGCCTCATAACGAAGGGATTAGGCTGTCCTCCTCTAAACCACCGGCGAGTCTAAAAGTGAGACAGGGTGTACGTGTGCATGAAAGATCAGAAAAAATTTCAAAGGGTAAGATGGAAGGAGGGCAAGAGGGAGGAAAAAACGGAAGGGGCAAGGATGGAAAGGACTCATGGAAAGGGAAGAAGGAAGAGAAGGCGGGAGGCAGGGAGAGGAGGAAGAAAGGGAGAGAGGGAGGAAGAGAGAGAGATGGGGAGGGAGGCAGGGATAGGGGGAGGGGCAGGTGGGAGGCCCCGAGCTCAGGCAGGCTGTTGCTCTAACTCCCAGTCCATTGGAATTACAGAGACAGAGCAATGAGTTATAGAAAAGAAATTTGGGGGTGGCATGGTGGTTAAGAGTGCTGGACTCCCACATCGCTGACCATGGTTCAAGTCTTGGACCCAGTGGCTCGCTTTCTCGCTTTCCCTCTCTCTCTCTCTCACACACTCTGTCCCTCTCTGATCAAATTTAAAAAAATAAATAAACAAACAAACTTAAATAATTCTTTTTTTTAATAATTATTTATTTTACTTTTTATTTATTCATTCGTTGATTTTTTAATTTGACCAGAGAGAGACAGAGGGTGAGAGTGAGAGAGAGAGGAAGTGAGAAAGCAAGTCACCAGATTCAGGACTTGAACCCAGGTCAGCCATGTGGAAGTGTCCAGCGCCTTAACCACCATGCCACCTGCTGGTCCCCCAATAATTCTTTAATTAAAAAAAGAAAAGAAAAGAAAAGAAAACAAAAGAAAAGAAAACAAAAGAAAAGAAAAGAAAAAGAAAAAGAAAAGAAAGAGAAAAGAAAAGAAATTAGGGATGGCAAAAGACGGGAGAAAATACTGTAAATTCAGCCTAACCAACAAGAGTCATTAAGACCTCCAATAAAGCTCTACTGTGGGGGCCGCATGGTAGCATGGTGGTAACAAGCTGGGCCTACGTAGCAAGGTCCCAGGTTCTCATCCCGGGCCCCGCTGTACACACCGGTCATACACAAGTGTGGCTATGACCTTGGCTGGCTGAGATTTGGGGGTGCAGGAAGGCCCTGTTGGGGGGTGTCCCTCTTTCTCAGAAGAAAGAAAGAAATTAAACAAATACAAAACTTATCATGGCACTTCTCTCATTCTGTGCTTAAATAATTTAACATTTCATCTTTTTCAAAAAATGGTTCTCCTTTTTCTTAACATTTTTTTTAGAGATTTTTGCTACAGGCTGCGTGTGCCCACCAGAGAGACAGAGACAGAGAGAGACAGAAAGACAGAAAGCAAGAAGTCATCCCCCAGGGGGATGGTCACACGAAGATTCTTCTCCTCCATTCTCCTCTTGGGATCTTGGGCATGCACACTGTGTAAGTTGTAAGCTGCTGTGTCTGGGACTTGAACCGTGGTCAACTATGTAGAGGTCCAGCAGTGTAACCATAACACCCTCTGCTGGTCCCTTCTCTCTCTCTCTCTCTCTTTTAAAAGAATTTATTTAATTTTATTTATTAACATCATTGTTTTTCAATTTGCCATAGGCATGCACACTCACCATAGACGGTGGTGGGGGGAGAGTGAGAAAGCAAGCTGCCAGATCCAGGATTCGAACTGCAGTAGGCCACATTAGAGTCCAGTGCCTCAACCACCACTCTACCTGTTTGATCCTCTTAATTTTTATTTACATATCCCTTTCTTAGTTTCTGCTATAGGGTATGCGCACTTGCTAGATAGAGACAGAGAGAGAGAGAAAGTGAGAAATCACCCCCTGGAGGAGATGGCCAGGCCTCAATCCCTTCTCCATTCTCCTCTCGGGTTTGGGCACGCACGCACACGCACATGAACCCGTGTGTCTTTCAAGATGCTGGATCTGGGATTCAGATCTTCCATTGGTTGTGCAGGACCCAGCCATTTTAACCTCTGTGCCACCTGTCTGGTCCTCAGCACTTCATCTTCCACAGCGGGCTTATATTTTCCTGTAAATTTGGCATTTGGGAAGTCACTCCTTTGTTGAGGCAACAGTTGTTGAATTACCACGCAAGATGAAATAATTTTCAAACTACAGTTCTTCAATCCGATGAGCATTGCCAAAAAAGAAAACACCCTTCATCCCAAAGCCTTAGAACTGGGGAGGCAACGCCCAGTGGTAAGCGCTCTTTCCTTTAAAGTGGGTGTCATTCCCCACCACCCTCCATTCTACCACTGGTCGCATCTGTCCCTGCTGGAAGTGGCTGGGCGGGC
>NW_006160208.1:888787-896343 GCF_000334495.1 Tupaia belangeri chinensis | reverse complement strand
CACCTGGAAAGCTCTTCCTTGGTCTGTTTATTTTACAAACTTTCATGCGTCCTCCAAAATTTAGCTCACGTCACATGATCTGTTCTCGGATGACGAAGAGGCAACAAAACACAGACTCGTTCCATTAGGAACGTGAGAGCAGGAACAGCTCCAACCCAGGCCCTGAGGAGGCAGCCCTCCTTCCTCGCTCACGCCCCATTCCCATCGTCACGTCCCTTGGGGATCCTTTCCACCTTTACCTTTTAGAGTTATTATTCAGGAAATGTTCACACACATCCAAAAGGAGGGCAAACAGAACCAGGTTTCTTTCACGCATCGTTAACAATTAGCGTTCGTTTCTCCACCACATTTTTTACTTTATTTTTTAAAATTTTGGCAGAGGGCATGTATGCTTGCTGGAGAGAAACACAGTTGGAAACTGAGAAAACACCTCCCGCAGGGAATGGTCATGCCCCAATCCCTTCTCCATTTTCCCCTCCTGTCTGGATTTTGGGCATGCACAAACAAGTGCGGGGAGCCTTTCCCAAGCCACCGGGTCTGGGACTCGAACCACACGACTGACAATGTATAAGAGGATCCAGCCACCTTAATTACCATGCCATGGGCCAGTAACCCTCTGGAGGATTAGAAAGCAAATCCCAGACATCCCATGAAGTTGAAGTCCTGGATCCACTTCTGCATTTGTTGCGTTGTATTGGAATTTGTTTACATGGTGGTCTCTCCTAATGCACTACTGGCCATCAGGAACAGGGCCTCCTTTATGGCTGCAAAACTAGACAGAACCGGCCCCAGCTGGTCCACTGGACACACTTGAATTCAACGTGTAGTTAGGGCGACGGATAGACCTCCACAGGCTGAAGGACAGGTCATCACGCATGGAACGCACAGTGCCAGGCCCTAAATGTGCGTTTAGCCAGATCTCCTCATGCAGGACAGGGCCTGGCAGCGCTGGCGCTGGTGCCGGCGCTGGCATGGCAGCTGTGGAGCATGGTGGTCAGGCATGCAGGATCTGTGGGCAAAGTGCCTGATAGGGTTCCAGCTCCTCTGCCACTGCTGCTGTTGCGTATGGCAGGTGGTATTTTCTGAAGATGGCAGCAGTAACGTCTCCTGTCCAGGGCTAGCAGGTGAGTGGAGATTAAGGCACTGGATCCCTCGTGGCTGGTACATGGTTCTAGACCCAGATCCGGGGGCTTGAAAAATCATGCCAGGCGTGTATGTGCTTACCCAAAATCCTGAGAGGAGACTGAGAAGGGATTGTGGTGTGGCCATCCCCCCGGGAGATGATTTCTCTCTCGCTTGCTCGCTCTCTGGAAGCACGTGCACCCTATACCTAAAACAAAGCAGAGGTCTCCTGTCTCGCGCCTTCTGGGATGTGGCTGTTACCATGAAGAGGTACTTCCGATCCTCCCCCTTGCCTCCGTGTGAGCCTGTGACCACGGCGGCGGCTCCATTATGCGGTATTGGGCATGTCTAGCCGTGGTGGCACGAATAGGAGGGCACTGCTGTGGGATGGTGGGGGCCACACCCACACGGGAGGCACAGTTTGGTTCCTGGACCAACTGCACAGGCCAGGTGCGGTGGCGAGTGCCCGCAGTCCTGGCTGGATCACCATGTGGGGAGCTGAGGGAAATGCCCGCACCCCACTGCTCTGCCACCCAGTGCTCTCATCCGAAACCACAACAAAAAGCAAGGGCAGGGCAGCTCCCGCCATGCCACCTCGTTCTCAGTGGAGCTCCGCACAGGCCAGCCACCCTCAGACAGCGCTGCCAGGAGGAAGCCCAGCGACCACAGGGAAGTCCTGAGACCGAAGGGAGAGAGAGAGAGATCCGGCCAGCACCACCTGCGCCGGCTGCCTGTTCTCTCACCCCCCATACTCACCTCCAGCTACTAAGTGGCTAGACTGCCAGAGGCACCCCAGGCCAGAACTGCCCCGCCATGCTTCCCTGGATCCCTGACCAAGCCAAGACGGAGGATGGTTATTTTAAGTCATTAAGTATTGGGATAATTTGTTTTGCAATAGATAACCAGAGCACTGGACACATCGCTTAACCTTTTGGTTCTCATGTTTCTTACTGATTTTATTTTTAAAAAGGTTTTTATTGGGGCCAGCAGGTGGCACAGTGGTTAAGGGTGCTGGACTCCACATGGTCGACTGTGGTTCGAGTCCGGGACCTGGTGGTTTACTTTCTCTCTCTCTCCTCGCTCTGTCCCTCTCTGGTCAAATTAAAATAAATAAAGTTTTTAAAAAAGGGTTTTGTTGCCAGAGGGCATGTGCGCTTGCCAGAGAGATAGCAGAGAGAGGGGAAGAAAGCAACTACAGTAAGGTGCCATCACGCTGCAATCCCTTCTCCTCCACCTCGGGATTTTGGTCACACATGCCCACGTACCGGTGTTTTTCAAGCAGCCAGGCGGGGCTGGGATTTGAACCATGATTGGCCATGTGGGATCCAGCTCCCTTAACTATTAGATACGGGGCTGGCCCCCCACATTTTTAAAGTGAGGGTAAGAAGAAGGCCTAGGGTTTTATGAGAATTAAATGAGAGAGTAACGAAGCTGCCCGGCACCTCCATGGCACTCAGTAGTGTTGGTGACATCATGTGTGACACCAGAGTACACATTGTGACGGACCTTACAAAGATACTGTTGGTAAGTTCCCCTTTGCCATGCATGCTGACAGATTGGAAGCGTGTATTTTACAAATGGAAAAACAAACAAAAATCCAACTTCGTGGTGGCTCTAAGTTTCGCACTGTCAGTGACGGGAGAAACGGAATTTGAAGAATGGTGTGGAGGACAATTTGCACGGTGTATTTACCCTGACGTGCAGGACTTGGCAGTGGTTCTTTGGTTCTACTTCCCCCTCTGCTAAAACATGCTTCAGAAAGCCGAAACAAAGAGGCCTGGTGATCATTTTCCCCTTCGTTCTCAGTTGTAAGTAAATTGAGTGGAAGGGAGTTTCTTACACATTTGGTCTTTGAAGAAAACCAGAATACAATTAAACTACGAATTTCTTTTCTCTATGAAAACATGGGCTTTTGTACAAAGTGAACTTTATGGAGATGGTTCTTTAGAATTTGTGTCTGAGGGGACAGGCAGTTGGCATAATGGCTATGTCGCTGGACTCCCATGGAGTCGACCGTGGTTTCATTCCCAGACCTGGTAGCTTAAACTCACTCCGGGCGTGTGTGCGTGTGTGCCCAAGATCCCGAGAGGAGAATGGAGGAGAAGGGATTGCGGCGTGGCCATCCCCCCTGGGGGGTGATTTCTCGCTTTCTGTCTCTCTGTCTCTCTCTGTCTTTCTGGCAAGCGCACGTACCCTATAGCAAAAACCTCTAAAAAAAAAAAGAAAAAAAGAAAGAATTTGTGTCTGAGACTAAGCACTCTTTGCTAAAATAACAAGATGGGCATGGGACTCACCGAAAATGGCATGAGTATTACTCAGCAATGTAAAAAAAAAATTCCATATTGTAAAAACAGGTCTGATATTCTTATGAATATTAGGAAGAATTTTTGGAAGTATGAGTCTGGGGCCAGCAGGTGGTGTGGTGGTGAAGGCACTGGCTCCCACATGGCTGACCATGGTTTGGGTCCCAGACCTGGCAGCTTGAAAGTCACACCAAGCGCATGTGTGTACATGCCCGAAATCCTGAGGGAAGAACAGAGAAGGTATTGCGGCACGGCCATCCCCCCGGGGGGTGCTTTCTCCATTTCTTCTCTTTGTCTCTCTTATCCCTGATGAGCACATGTGCACTATGGCCAAGAAAACAAACGTATGAGTTTGTTTTCTTATATATCTTACTGCATGGGGTCAGTATTTTTACTTAGCATTCATTCATAATACTTTAAAGCTGGAAAAGATTTATTTAGTCCTGTAGGTTGAATTCAGATGACATGAAGAGAAAGGATGCAATAAAATATATATTTCTACTTGATATGGATTTGTTCAACAATCTCTAGTCACTAATGCATCTGCTTCTTCAAAAACGAATCACTACTATGGGACTAGGAGATGGCGTAATGGTTACGTCACTAGACTCCCACGTAGCACACCACAGTTCGAGTCCTGGACTCGGTGGCTTAAAACTCACTGGGCATGTGTGCATGTCAAAATCCTGAGAAGAGAATGGAGAAGGGACTGTGGTATGGCCATCCCCCCTGGGGGTGATATCTTACTTTCTGTCTCTCTGGTGAGCGCATGTGCCCTATAGCAAAAATCTCTGAAAAAAAAAATCACTATGTAAAATAATACAACCCACCTCTATTTTTTTCTTCTTTAGAGAGAGATTGTATGTGTGATAAAGAGTATGTGTGTTCGCTGGAGAGATAGAAAGTGAGAAATCATCCCCCAGTGGACATGGCCACACCCCAATCCCTTCTTCTCCACTGTCCTCTCAGGATTTTTTCACACACATGTACCTGGTGTGAGTTTTAAACTGCTGGGTCCAGGATTCTAACTAGTCAACTATGTGGGTGTCCAGCAATGTTAATGATTTCACCTTCTGCTGGTCCCTCTAAGTAATTTTTAAACTAAGAGTTGGGACACTGGTGCCTTTTCTTAGGGTCAAGGGAGAAAGTTTCAGAAAGGTATTTGCTGGAACTGCATGGAAGGACACTCTGCGTTATAAGGCCAGGCCTAACTTTTCCACTTGCTCTGTTTTTTTCCTCAGAACACTCTTCCATTGCAATGCCAACATGGAAATTACAACTAAGAATTCTTAACAGCTATTATTAGGGACAGTATCAACAGAAAGACTTAACATTCTGCGTGGAGCTATAACATGGGCCATGAAAGAAATGAGTAAATAGAAACAAAAAGGATCTTCCCTTTGAGTAACATGGAAGACATTAATAAACTCAACCTAAGGAGGCTAGCAGGTGGTATGGTGGTTAAGGCACTGGATTCCTACATGGCAGATGTTGGTTCAAGTCCTGTCATGCCAAGCACCTGTGTGGCCCAAATCCCAGGATGAGAATGGAGGAATAAGGGACTGTGATGTGACCATCTCCCCTGGGAGATGATTTCTCACTTCCCCTCTCTGTCTCTCTCTGGCGAGCGCATGCGCCCTATAAAAACTTTAAAAACAAAGACAAGAACAAACCAACCAAAAAAAGAAAAAAAAACCTCAATTTAAGAGTATGCTCCATAAAACCCCTTAACTCTTTAAACAATTCAAGGATAAGAAACCTAAGACCTTAAGAGGAAAAATGAATCGAGGGAATCAAAGTTGGAAGTTATATTTTTAGGATCACAAAAGTACGAAATCAAGCAAATAAAGAATCTCTTCTCTTGGGTCAGCAGGTAACACAATGGTTAAGGTGCTGGGCTCCCACATGACCAACAGCGGTTCGAGTCTCAGACCTGGTGGCATGAAAATCGTGCTAGGTATGTGTGGGTGTGTGCCCGAATACCCTAAGAGGAGAATGGAGAAGGGATTGCAATGTGATCAACCCCCCAGAGGGTGATTTCTCACTTTCCCTCTCTGGGTCTCTGGTGAGCACACGTACCCTTTGACAAAAACCTTATAAACAAAAAACTCTTCCCCTCCCAAAGACATTATCATCTAATGTCTCTCAGGGATACTGACTATCCACTAGTGCTTGTCTTCGGGTATGGAAGTCAAACTTTTTATACACACTACACCCAGTTTATAATGCTTTATTTAAAAATCCGTGTCCCTGCGCGTTGTGTGACAATGACAGAAAGCAATGCTAAGAACTGAACGGTAACAAAGCACCAACACAGAAGGTAGATTTCTCAGAAGGGATGGAGGAGCTCGGCTGATGGTGCAGAGGCGAGGGGGGAGAGACATGAGAGTCTTCTTGACACTTGTAACCATTGAGACTGAACAGCTCATATGACACTGAGAGAGTTTTGATCTTTGAGTCTTGGGTAGGTCATGATTTCATGTATTTTGGAATTAAAATGGTCAGTCTCAGGCCAGCAGATGGTATGGAGTTTAAGGCACTGGATCCCACATAGTGGACTGCACGATTTGAGGCCCAGACCCGACAGCTTGAAAATCACACCAGGCATGTGTGCATACATGTCTAAGATCCTGAGAGGACAATAGAAGAGAAGGAATTGTGGCTGGTCATTCCCCCTGGGGAGTGATCTCATTTTCCCTTTCTTACTTTCTCTCCTACTCTGGTAAGCACGCTCACCCTATAGCAAAAACTAAAAACAAACAAAGAAACAGTCTCAAAATAGTTAAAGAGAATATATTCATGAAATTTCTGAGAAAATTTCTAGGTAATAAAGTATTGTTTTATCACTAACTCTAAGAAAGACCAATGTAATGTACCAGTGTAAAGTAACCATTACACCATCGTTTGACTCCCATATGGCCAACCCTGGTTGGAGTCCCAGACCCGGTGGCTTGAAACACACACTCGGCAAGCCAGGCACGTCTGCGTGCATGCCTAAGATCCCGAGAGGAGAATGGAGCAAAAGACTGGTGTGACCATCCCCTCTGGGGGGTGATTTCTCGCTTCCAGTCTCTCTCTCTCTCTGGTAAGCACACAAGCCCTATGGCAAAAATCTCTTTAAAAAACAAAGAAACTCATGCCAGGTATGTGTGCCCAAAATCTAAGAGGAGAAAGGAGGAGAAGGGATTGTGGCGTAGTCATCCTCCCGAGGGGTGATTTCTCATTTTCTGTTTTTCTAGAGAACGCATGTGACCTACAGTAAAAATTTCTTTAAAAAAGAAAAATAAAGAAAACACCAACTTGTTTATTTGGTGTACTTACTTGCACAATTACACACATCACACTGTCAAACAAGAAGGATCACTGTTGGGACCAGCAGTTGGCGTAATGGCTATGTCGCTGAACTCCCATGTAGCCGACCGCGGTTTGAGTCCCGGACCTGGTGGTTTAAACTCACGCCGGGCACATGTGCATGTGTGCCCAAGATCCCGAGAGAATGAAGGAGAAGGGACTGTGCTGTGGTCATCCCCCCTGGGGGGTGATTTCTCGCTTTCTATCTCTGTGTCTCTCTCTTTCTGGTGAGCATACACGCCCTTTAGCAAAAACCTCTCCAAAAAAAAAAGATCACTGGTAACATTTTTTTAAATAGACCATAGTTTAGTTTATTTTTAACACCAATCATGCCATGAATTCATAGGAAATAGGTTCCAGAAGCCCAGGCTCCTTTCCAGTGATTCTCACAGAGTGCTTCTCTGGGTGAGGCAGGCTGGAGCTTCTGTTGAACCCAGGTCCCTTTCTCTTTGGCTTCCTTCTTTTTCTGATCCTTTTCCTTCACACATTTTAGGAAGCTATCTCTGCTTAATATGTTCAATATGCACATTAATTCTCTTGGCAAGAATCTGGCCCTTAACTTGTCTGTTTACAACGATGCCAACCACATGCTGAGTAATACTGCAGACTCTTCCAGTTTTGCCATGGTAACATCTGTGGGCCTTCCTCTTAGAACAGTCCCCATTCCCTTCATGTCTACACTGTCACCTTTCTTGCAGATTCGCATGTATGCAGCCAGAGGAATGGCTCCATGTTTTCTACGAGGCCTAGAGAACATATCAGGTGCCTCTCCTCTTTCCC
>NW_006160208.1:849956-886683 GCF_000334495.1 Tupaia belangeri chinensis | reverse complement strand
CTTTCCCTTCATGTTCGACATTTTGGTCAATTACCAGGAGATGGCGGTTCCAGCCAAAAGGAAGCGAGGATCACTGCTAACTCTAAAGCGTACGTCAGAGACCATCTACTGAAATGCACACTCCGTGCCCGACAGCACCAGTGTTTCCCGCGAGATCGTCGTCACAGAAGCACTACATTGAGTCACCTTAGACTTCAAAGAGACCTTAGAGGTGTCTGTCCAGGATTATGTAAGCTGCAGGTACAGCAGGTCAGTCAGGAAATCAATTTAACAGGTTTCAACCAGGGATATTAATAAAACAGAGTAAGATATAAAACCTAAGAGTACATAAAATGTGTTATTTTAGAAAAACCTTTGTTTAGTTTTAGTATCTTTAACATATACACATGTGTACATTTTTACATACTTGTATTTGTACTAGACTATGCAGAATGTATCAAGTACTAGATTATGTAAAATCTATCAACAAATTCCAGTAACACAGACCTCTCTGGAAGATACATATTCTCTTCAGCCTTATCATAATAACATGAGGGCCAGAGGTGATATAGTGGTTAAAGCGCTAGACTCCCACATGGCCAACCGCAGTTCAAGTCCCAGATCTGGTGGCTTGAAAGTCATGCTTCTCCTCCATTCTCCTCTCGGGATCTTGGGCACGCACGCACACGCACCTGGCGTGAGTTTTAAGCCACCAGGTCCAGGATGCGAACCGCGGTCGACTACATGGGAGTCCAGCGACATAGCCATTATGCTAACTGCTGGTCCAGCGACAGTTTTCTTAGTAAAAGCTATTTTCTAGAAATCAAACAAGCTCAAAATAAAGGAAGGATATATACAAGTATTTTTTAAAGAGAACATATTTATTTACATTACTATTTCCTTTTTACAGTGCCTCCACTTTTTAAATAATAACAATTTCCAGGAAAGCAGGCCGTTTAAATTAAGATATTTTCACAAAGAAAATTTTCACCCTATGATTTTTATTTACACGAATTTTCAGGAGTTTTAAATCATTCTTTTGAAACTGCACAACATAACTAAAAGGTCTTATTCAGTCTTGCATCTTTTACAAAAGCCTTTAGTTTTGGAGGTTAAGCTTATAATTAAATCCTGGCAGTTCAAATCCTTTTAGAAGAAGATCTTGTTAATATCTTTAGAAAATATAGATCTGCATCATAAATGATCATGGCTGCAAGTCGAACCTATTCGACGCTTCTGGATGGTAAGCAGAGATATTTTTGATATGCAATTTAATCGCTTTGATTCAGACTTTCTGGCAGCTTTCTGTATCAGTCATGCAACTGCTGATGCTGCCCATGTTCTCGGCATACATGAGTTTGTGTGATGGCTTCACAGCTAGTTTAGCCAACTCTGAAGGAGACTCTGAGATGTCCAGACCTTTACTGGGTCAGATATGAGTACTTTTTCCCCTATCTGTTCAGTCAGTCTGGATGCTGAATTCTCCTGTGATAACCGTACCTGTAAATCACTTTGAGAAGAATTTACTATTTGTAGAACGACTTTCGACAATAGCCCTGGTCCGACACCCTCTCACGTCGCACTGAAGGATTTCAAGTATTTATTACTGAAACTATAAAAGATTTTCCTAATCTTTTCAGCATGAGTTCTTCTGAATAGTCGGTATAACATCCATTAGAAAATAGAAAAGATTAAGTTTTTACCATGATCAAAGCAACAGTTCAAAATAACAGACCCACACAGCTCTGCCCGCCGTCTCTGCACGACTAGCCAAAGATGAGTCTCACGCGTCACGCAGCGGCGATAGACGTGTCATCCATGAGTCGGCCCTGCGGCTTTAAGCGAGAAAGACGAAATGAGTTTATAAAGTAATAAAGACAAAAACTCTATGTAAAAAAGCAACAGAAACAGATTAAACAAGTGCATGAGGCAAAATAAAGCTCATCATTCTTCATTTACTCCACCTTCTTTTCCCCTACCCTGGGGGTACCTGCAGCGCCTGGAAACTGCGCCTCTTTCCTGACAGCAGGGCAGGCTTCGCCACAGACCACTTCAGTGGCTGGGCCCCCCTGCATCCCTGCAGCCGTGGCCGGTCTATCACTGACGGCAGGTGAAACGGAACCTATTTACCAACCTGCTCAACCGACGCGGTATTATTCTCTCTGCTAGGGGTCCTCTTATGCCTCAAGCTTTAAGTAGGCCCCATGAGGTGGGGATTCAAGGTCTCCCTACAATCTTCTGTTTGAGAAAAAGTGATCTGTGACGAACTTTAGAGTATCTGACAACACATGCTATAAGGATAGAAGCAGCAGAAATGAAAGTGTCCCTTTCCCTAAAGTTGCTGATAGAAAAAACTGATAACCTCACATCAGAATATTCAAGGCTAAAAAATCTAAAAGTACTGTACCTGATTTTAGTTGTAAAACTTTTGACAGGTTAGCAATACCCCAGAGAGTTATCTATGGCTTAAAATTGAAATTGGGGTCAACCAGAGGCACAGTGGTTAAGGCAGCTGCACCCCAGACGACCATGCGGTACGAGTCCTGAACTTCGAGCTTGTAAGTCACGCCAGATGCATCTGTGCATGTGCTAAAATCCCCAAAGGAGAAATGGAGAGGGGATTGTGGCATGGCCATCCTTTGTGTGTGTGTGTGTGTGTGTGTGTGTGTGTGTGGTGATGCTTTCTCATTAAAAAAAAAAATCCCTGCAAAGAATGTTGCTATACAGATATGTGGTAACAGCGGGCTTCAGTGAGGAAAGTACATGCTGGAGGGAGACCAGGAGATGAGACAGAGCAGTTCTGACTTCATGATCGGAAGCCCTTTGCTCTGCTTTAAGCAGAACAATTCCTGGAGACTCAGTTAGCGATCGCTAACTGAAATTGTACATCCCGGCACATGAACTTGAGAGCTGCACTGCCAGAGTCGTGGCGCGCCCGTGGGCTGTTATGGTTAGGGTTTGGGAGCTAAGTGTGACAAGTGACCACAATATTGGACAGTAGAGCAAGGCTGGGCCAGTATTTTTTTCTTTTCTTGAATAAAATAATTTAGTTTTTAGTTGCACAATGTTTTGTTTTGTCAACTACTTCCTGTAATGTGACGTTGGGGTGGGGCCACCCTGTGGTGCAGTGGATGGGGTGCTGGACTCATGTGTGGTTGACTGTGGTTCGAGTCTTGGACCTGCTGGCTCACTTTTCCTCTCTCTCTCTGATCAAATTAAAAAAATAATACATTTTAAAAACTAAATAAAATAGTTCTTTCGAAGAAAAAAAAGCCAGGGACCAGCAGATAGCATAATGGCTACGTCGCTAGACTCCCATGTAGTCGACCACGGTTGAGTCCCTAACCCGGTGGCTTAAACTCATGCTGGACACATGTATGTGCATGCCCAAGATCCTGAGAGGAGAAAGGAGGAGAAGGAATTGTGGCGTGGCCATCCCCCCTGGAGGGTGATTTCTCGCTTTCTATCTCTGTCTCTCTGGCGAGCACACGTACCCTGCACCAAAAATCTCCCCACCCCCCCAAAAAAAAGCCACATTGGGGAAAGGTTGAAGGTTGAGCTATTGTGTTGTTTCAACAACTGAGCAACCTCCATCATTATTAAAATGAAATGAATAAAAGTGAAGATTTGGAACCTGGTCTTTCAGTCATTCCATTCCCACCGCGAGTGACAGTGATGTGTACTTACATGCACACATGTGTGTGTGTGCACGTGCATGCTCACATAAGTGCGGCCACAACAGCAGCACAGCTGGAAGCAGAAATGATAGAACCAATTCTCTCAGATTTCTCGGTCTGAGCAACTCCAGCATCTCAAACGAGCTGAGTCTGTCCAGCTAGAACGTGACCAGGCTGTGCACTGGTACGTGCTCTGACAACGAAAAGCCGTGTTTCTGTGTTTAGGAGCAGCAAACTTCCGGGAGGCAAACAGCCACAGGGACATTTCAGAGCCCACCCGGCCCACCTGCTCCTCACTAGTCGTGAGACTTCCCCAACAGGGGGCCTCAAACACAACAGCAAGGATGGCAATGCAAGGATCTTTAGAAAGTGATCACGTGGGGACCACCAGAGGATATAATGGTTACATCGCTGGACTCCCACATAGCCGACAGTGGTTCAAGTCCTGGACCTGGTGGCTTAAAACTCACGCCAGTGCATGTGTGTGCATGACCAAAATCCCAAGAGGAGACTGAAGAAGAAAGGATTGTGGCATGGCTGTCACCCCCCAGGGGTGATTTCTTGCTTTCTGTCTCTGTCTCTCCAGTAAGCACATTCACCATAAAGCAAAATCTCTCTAAAAAAAAAAGGTGATCAAGTGAAAGCCTTTAAAAAGCCACCGTTAAACATGAGGAGGTAAGGGTTGGCTGTTGGTGTTGTGGTTAGGTAGCTGGACCCACACAGCTGGCTGTGCAGTTCAAGTTTCTGACCTTGCGGCTTGAAAAACATGCTGGGTGCATGTGCACGCGTGCCCAAAATCCCAAAAGGAAAAGCGGGGAGAAATGGCTGTGGCATAACCATCCCTCCTGACGGCTGTCTCCTCACTTCCCCTCTCTCTGTCTCTGGCAAGCTCATGCACTCTCTAACAAAATACATAAAAATGAAGAATGAGATGGAAAATATAAGACTTTTCTTTTGTAGTATAAAAGTATGGAATGGAAATAGGACTCGGAAGAGTTAATAAAATTATTTTTTTTTAGATGCCAAAGGAAGTTGTGTCAATCTGGAAAGCTAAAAAGTAAGTAGAATATGGGGGATACATTAACACAGACTGAGTTATAACTTATCCGACCCTGGATTTTATAAACAAGGGACAGCACCCCAAAATCTGAATCAGACAGACACTAAAAAGGAAGCAGCAAGCGATGTAACCTGTCACTCCAAGGGAAAATACACTCGGAAGAGGACACGCAGGATCAGCTGCAGTAACAAATGGGCTCCTGCGAAACCAGGAGAAACCGCCCAGGCTCAGAAAGGCCCCTGCAAGTGCAGTTAAGCGACCACCTCTCCCACCCAGTCGCCCTCACACTGACCGTCCTTCATGAACCTTCATTGCAGGGATCTAGAAATGTGTTATTTTAAAATATCAACACAGTAAGTCCGAGCACAGTTTCTGATAGTCATTTTCAGAAAAGATCAAAGGGGCCAGCAGGTGGTGTGGTGGTAAGGCACTGGATTCCCACATGGTTGACCGTGGTTCGAGTCCCAGACGAAAATCACGCCAGATGCGTGTGCATGTGTGCCCAAGATCTCAGGAGGAGAATGGAGAAGAAGAGATTGCAGGGTGGTCATCCCCCTGGGGGCAATTTCTCACTCTCATGATCTCGCTTTCTCTGTCTCTCTCTCAGGTGAGCACACATGCCCTATGGCAAAAAAAAAAAAAAAAACAAAAGATCAAAATCTATTATTATGCAGTTAGAGAATTATGAAAGTTTAAGGAGCATATTTAGAAAGTGAAATCCATTTTGAAAGGCACAGTAACTACATACAACTTTATAATACAGTTTACTATGCCAGAGAAGAAACATCTTTAAAGATACTATAAGAGTAAATCATTATTTATCTAAGAAAATAGAAATATTTGAAATTAGCCTATCACATAATGGTAACTTTATAGAAATGAATAGCAGTATTGCCAACTTCATACAATAAAAGTCGAAACTATTGCTGTGAGTCTCAACATACTGTTCAGTGAGGTTTACGAGACAAATGTCTCCAGCCAGGCCCTGCAGTGCAGTAGTCCAGCACCATGCAGAGAAAGCTGGATACCACAAGGGCAGCCAGGGTTCCAGTCACAGCCCCAGTGGCATATAAATCGGGCACATGTGCATGTGGCCAGGATCCTGACGGGACGGAGAACTGCTGTGGCCAGGCTCCACGGGGGGGGTGTGCGTGGACACGTGCATACACGTTCTCTCCCCCACCCACACCTGCACATGTGCACGTTAGCATAATAAAAGAAAAACATGAAGAAGAACAGGAAAATGCTTTCTCTTAAGTTCATTTTTAAGACAGTCAATTTGAAAAGCAGGACATTTCTGGGCCAGATGGAGGCACAGGGGTCAAACGTGATGCTCTGCCAGGCGATGCCAAATGGGGAGGCTCCTGGTTTAAGTCTAGAGACCTCCCTGAGTGCACTGGGCACATTCCTGCCCAGGATGCAAGGCTGAATGAGGGCTGGAGTGGGTCGTGGCATGAAGACTTTGTGGAGGGTGCTCTGTCTCTCTCTTTCTCTGTCTCTCTGGATCACTGGAGAAATAAATAAAACTTAAATACAAATAAATAATCAAACAAGTAACTAACAAGCAGGAAATTCCTACGCCTTACCTTTACAAAAATACTGGTAGGTATAAAACGCCTGAGCAGCTGATTTGTGAAGTTTGGAAATCTAAGCAAGGTGATGTTGAGAGATGGCAGCTGCTGGTATCCGGCCATCAGAGGGTAGAAATTATACAGCATTTCCTGCTCCGTGCCTGGCAGGATACGTAATCGAATCTAAATCATAAAATGTTACAGAGACAGTTCGTCAAATTCATATACTTGCAATATCTCTATGTTCTTAGCTTTCGATTATTCATCTAAGACTGGACACTAAAATCCCTCTAACAATATATTCACGCTCTCTACTATTTCATCTTCCAAAACGTAGGGCTGAGTCAGCACAGGAGACAGATGGCACTGTATCCAAGTGTGGGCAAAGCCGGTCCTGTGGCCTAGTGCTTACAGGAGCCAGGTCCTACGTGGCTGACGGTCGTTCAAATCCGATCCCAGCAGTTTGATGAACACACTGGGTGCATGTGCGCCCCAAATCCCAGCAGGATAGAGAAGTGAAGGAGAAGGGGCTGTGCAGCGATGATGTCCCACTGGGAGGGTGCTTTCTCTCTCTGACCCCCACGGAAGCATGTGGCCTCTAGCAATTTTTTTTTTTTTTTTGAGAGGTTTTTGCTATAGGGTGCGTGCGCTCACCAGAAAGACAGAGAGAGATAGAGAGATAGAAAGTGAGAAATCACCCCACCCCAGGGTGGATGGCCATACCACAATCTCTTCTCCTCCGTTCTCCTCTTGGGATCTTGGGCATGCACGCACATGCACCTGGCATGAGTTTAAGCCACTGGGTCTGGGACTTGAACCGCAGTCAACTAAATGGTAGTTCAGGGACATAGCCATTACACTAAATACTGGTCCCACCTCTAGCAATTTTTAAGAAATTATTGAAAAAAAGGTGTATTTGTTCTCTCTCATTTTTTTCTAAAATCTACCAAGGCAACTTACATCTGCTAAAGAGCACTAGACAGGTTAATCGTTTCTGTGCCTCAGATGAGACAGAGCTTTCTAGTCACGAATTACAGGGTAAACTGCACCTAGTGTTTATTTGTAGAAACTATGTCAACATGAGACAGGCTAGGTGTTTCCAGAGTTTTCTTTTAAAGATTTTACCTTTGTGTTAAGGTGAGCAACTAGAAAGAAATAAAGTTTGAAAATCTTTAACAATACTTCAGAAAAGAATACAAATGGCAGAAACAGAAAGATCTGTGTATACAGAAACATGGACAACGTTATGGGAGCTGGAAACTGTGGGAAGGGGGTGGGGGAAAGGGGAGAGTGTGAGGAAGGGAATCAAGGAGAAAAGTAGAGAGGCAAGACATTAATGAGCCCCAGAAAAGGATGATTATCTGCTGAAGATAACGTGTATGGTCAACTGGACCGGAGTAAAGCGTGTTCATGTTAGGAAAATTTGCTTTACAAGCAGTAATGATATACAGTGACTGAATGTATAAAATACATTTAAGGAAAAGGAAAGAATACAAATTGCTAAGGTTTTGGTATGTTTATATTTTGTGATTATAAGTCAATACCTGTTAAAGATTAGGACGCTTGAGAAAAGCTCACTCAGGACCAGCAGATGGGGTAATGGCTACATTGCTAGACTTCCATGTAATCGACCGCGGTTTGAGTCCTGGACCCGATGGCTTAAACTTACGCAGGGTGCGTGTGCGTGCCTGCCCAAGATCCCGCTCACCAGAAAGACAGAGAGAGATAGAGAGATAGAAAGTGAGAAATCACCCCACCCCAGGGTGGATGGCCATACCACAATCTCTTCTCCTCCGTTCTCCTCTTGGGATCTTGGGCATGCACGCACATGCACCTGGCATGAGTTTAAGCCACTGGGTCTGGGACTTGAACCGCAGTCAACTAAATGGTAGTTCAGGGACATAGCCATTACACTAAATACTGGTCCCACCTCTAGCAATTTTTAAGAAATTATTGAAAAAAAGGTGTATTTGTTCTCTCTCATTTTTTTCTAAAATCTACCAAGGCAACTTACATCTGCTAAAGAGCACTAGACAGGTTAATCGTTTCTGTGCCTCAGATGAGACAGAGCTTTCTAGTCACGAATTACAGGGTAAACTGCACCTAGTGTTTATTTGTAGAAACTATGTCAACATGAGACAGGCTAGGTGTTTCCAGAGTTTTCTTTTAAAGATTTTACCTTTGTGTTAAGGTGAGCAACTAGAAAGAAATAAAGTTTGAAAATCTTTAACAATACTTCAGAAAAGAATACAAATGGCAGAAACAGAAAGATCTGTGTATACAGAAACATGGACAACGTTATGGGAGCTGGAAACTGTGGGAAGGGGGTGGGGGAAAGGGGAGAGTGTGAGGAAGGGAATCAAGGAGAAAAGTAGAGAGGCAAGACATTAATGAGCCCCAGAAAAGGATGATTATCTGCTGAAGATAACGTGTATGGTCAACTGGACCGGAGTAAAGCGTGTTCATGTTAGGAAAATTTGCTTTACAAGCAGTAATGATATACAGTGACTGAATGTATAAAATACATTTAAGGAAAAGGAAAGAATACAAATTGCTAAGGTTTTGGTATGTTTATATTTTGTGATTATAAGTCAATACCTGTTAAAGATTAGGACGCTTGAGAAAAGCTCACTCAGGACCAGCAGATGGGGTAATGGCTACATTGCTAGACTTCCATGTAATCGACCGCGGTTTGAGTCCTGGACCCGATGGCTTAAACTTACGCAGGGTGCGTGTGCGTGCCTGCCCAAGATCCTGAGAGGATAATAGAGAAGGGATTGTGGTGTGGCCATCCCCTCTTGAGGGGGAGGGGGTGATTTCTTGCTTTCTGTCTCTCTGTCTTTTTGGCAAGCGCATGTGCCCTATAACAAAAATCCCCCCCCCCCAAAAAAAAGCTCACTCATTTGTAAATGAGTGTGTGTGTGTGTCTCTCTATATATGTATAGACACACACTCACAATGTGTATAATGTGCCCAAGACAACGCATGCATAGGTGTACCAGTATATTATAGCTAGTATTATTTACCTATGTACATACTCTTTGTTTTAGATATTTTTTTGCCATAGGGTGCATGTGCTCACCAGAGAGAGATAGAGATAGAGAAAGAGGGAAAGTGAGAAACCACTCCCTAGGGAGATGGCCATGTTGCAATCCGTTCTCTTCCATTTTCTTCTTGGGATTTTCACACACACGTCTGGTGTGATTTTTAAGCTGCCAGATCTGGGACTCAAACTGTGAAGTCGACCATGTGGGATCTAGCACGTTAACTATCATGCCATCTGCTGGCTGGCTGGTATAATATTTAATACTATTAAGTAATAAATTTAAAATAGTACATGCAAGGTGGTTAAGATGCTAGGCTCCCACATGGTCAATTGTCGTTGAAGTCCTGGACCCAGCAGCTTGAAAATCATGCCCAGCACATGTGAGCAGGGGCCCAGAATCCCAGGAGGAGTACAAAGAAGAGACTGGAAGCGTGATTTCTCACTTTCTGTCTCTCTGGTGAGCGCACATGCCCTATAGCAAAAAAATTAAAAACAAACAAATAAATAAATAAAAACATTTGGCAACTACTAAGAATGTCTCTGTTACTGCTGACAGTAGAGGGAGTGCTCTCTCTCAATCCTAGTTTTGCATGAGGGTTACAGTTCCTCATTTAAAAATATGATAAACTTTTCTACCTCTGATTTGACTGAACAAATAAAAAAAAATTGGATAATTTATTTATCTTTTAATTTTTTAGAGCATTTTTGCTAAGGGTGCATGTGCTCACCAGATAAACAGAGAGACAGAAAGTGAGAAATCACCCCTAAGGATGGCCAACCACAATCCCTTCTCTATTTTCCTCTCAGGATTTTGGGCATGCATGCACACTCACACACAGGGTGAGTTTCAAGGCAATGGGTTTAGGACTTGAACCGCAGTTGGCTGTGGGAGTCCAACAATGTAACCATTATGCCATCTGCTGGTTCCTAGATAATTTATTTATTTTTTTGAGAGGTTTTTGCTATAGGGCGCGTGCGCTCGCCAGAAAGACAGAGCGAGACAGAGCAACAGAAAGTGAGAAATCACCCCCAGGGGGGATGGCCACGCCACAATCCCTTCTCCATTCTCCTCTTGGGATCTTGGGCGCACACACACCCAGCGTGAGTTTTAAGCCACTGGGTCCAGGACGCGAACCACGGTCGACTACATGGGAGTCCAACGACATAGCCATTATGCTAACTGCTGGTCCCTAGATAATTTATTTTTAAGTGTACATACAAAATTATATCTAGACATTCTAATAGTAAGTAAACTCTACGCAAAGTCAAAATTTCTATGAAATTTCACTGATAAGTCAGAAAACAGGCTTTTAATATTTTTTAAAGAATTATTTTTATTTATTTATTCATTTTACTTTGACCAGAGGGGAAAGAGGACAGAGAGAGAGAGAGAAAGTGAGAAAGCAAGCTGCCAGGCCTGGGATTCAAACCATGGTCGGCCATGTTGGAGTCTAGCACCTTTAATGACCAGGCCACCTGTTGGCCCCAATAGGCTTTTAATATTGATTTAGTCATGCTTCCAGGCCTCAAATAAGACACATACATACACATACACATACACACACACACACACACACACACACACACACTTTCACCCTAATAAAAGGGAAATTCATGTTCTTAAGGAATTCTAACATACTGTAAAACAGTCTACGGATTTGTGAACTTTTGTTTTATAAGGAGTAAAGACCCTGCATGCTTGATCTTTATGATGTGAAAAGAACTCACCTTTATAGGGAGTTGTACTTAATTTTCAAAAGTGATTAAAAAACTCACTATTATTGGGACCAGCGGATGGCATAATGGTTATGTCTCTGGACTCCTATGTAGTCAACTGTGGTTTGAGTCCTGTAACTGGCGCCTTAAAACTCACACCAGGTGCCTGTGTGTGCACGCCCACAATCCCAAGAGGAGAATGGAGAAGGGACTGCAGTGTGATCATCCCTCCTGGGGGGGAGGGTGATTTATTGCTTTCTGTCTCTCTGATGAGTGCACACACCCTAGAGTAAAAATCTCTCTTAAAAAAAAAATCGCTATTATTAAAACAACAGGGACCACAGTCTGCCTTAATCAGTTCATTTATGAGAGCTAAAGGTACAGCTCTCCACCTCCTGGCCACACTTTCGAGTCTACATAAGCAGCACAATGCAATTCGGCCTGTACCTGTTTGAGACCTGAGAACATGAAGGCGTCGCTGGGCTCCACAGAAATTTCCACATCTTGAACCAAGTTGGTCTTATTCTGGAGATGATATCTGACAGGTAGTGATTCTCTGACACGTCCAAATGACGGAAGATCTACAGACAAAGACGACATATTTCTCTTGGTTGAAAAACTGAGTTCACCATTTATGGCTATTTATTTACTTATTTAGTTAGAGGTTTTAGCCTTAGGGCACTTAGGGCACGTGTGCTTTAAGGGGAGACAGAGACAGTGAGAGGCAAAGTGAGAAATAATCTACCCAGGCCACGTGGCCATACTACAATCCCTGCTCCTCCATTCTCCTCCCAGGATCCTGGGCACACATGCACATGTACCCAGTGTGATTTTTTCAAGCCACCAGGTCTGGGACTCAAACTGGTTGGCCATGTGGGAGCCCGGCAACATAACTGCCACACTATCAGCTGGCCCCTGTGGGTTATTTTTACAAATGAATCTCCCTTCTATCAATATGATATGACTTAAATTAATGATATTACTGTATTTTTGCTAGGTAAGAAAATTTTTTCATTAGAAAATAGTCATAGAACGATGATAAAACAGGTAAAAAAGTAAGTCTTCTTTTAAAAATGATTGGCTTCTGAAGGAGTCTTGTTAGGGCTGGCAGGTGTGCTGTGGTGGTTAAGGTACTGGACTCCTACATGGCCAGCTGAGGTATCTTAGAATTCCTTAAGAATGTGGGGAACCAGCAGTTAGTGTAATGGCTATGTCGCTGGACTCCCATGTAGTCGACCGCGGTTCGCGTCCTGGACCTGGTGGCTTAAAACTCACGCCGGGCACGTGTGCGTGCGTGCCCAAGATCCCGAGAGGAGAATGGAGGAGAAGGGACTGTGGCGTGACCATCCCCCCTGGGGGGTGATTTCTTGCTTTCTGTCTCTCTGTCCGTCTGGTGAGTGCACACGCCCTATAGCGAAAATATCTTAAAAAAAAAAAGAATACCTTAAGAACGTGAATTTCCCTTTTATTACTGGTGAAAGTGTGTGTGTGTGTGCATGCATGTGTCTTAATTTGAGCCCGGGAAGCATAACTAAATCAATATTAAAATCCTACTGGGGCTGGCAGGTGGCATGGTGTTAAGGATGCTGGACTCCCACATGGCTGACTACGGTTTGAGTCCTGAACCTGGCAGCTTGCTTTCTCTCTCTCTCTCTCTCTACCCACCTCTGGTCAAACAGAAGAATAATAAAAAATAAAATTAAATAATTATTTGAAAAAAATAAATAAATGGGTCTTGGCCATTAGGGATGGAATTATATTTTAGAATAACTGTTAAAATCTACAGATTTTCAGGACCAACAGATGGAGTGGTGATTAAGGTGTTGGACTCCTACATGGCCGACTGTGTTTTGAGCCCCAGACCCAATGGCTTGAAAATCACACCAGGCACATATGCGTGCATGCACAAAATCCAAAGAACAGAACGGAGGAAAAGGAATTGTGGCATGTCCATTCCCCCTGGGAGATAATTTTTCACTTTCCCTCTCTCTGTCTCTCTCTGGCAAGTGTAAGTGCCCTGTGGCAAAAACATTAAAAAAAAAAAAATTAGGAGTCATGCTAATTCTCCCTGTATCGTTCCAATTTAAGGAATACCCTGAAGCATGCACTATGTACTGTCTTTTAAAAATTCTGGACCTTGGGCCACCAGGCGGCATGGTTAAGGTGCTGGTCTCCCACATAGCAGACCACAGTTTGGGTCCTGAACCTGGAGGCTTGCTTTCTCACTTTCTCTGGTGAGTGCACGTGCCCGTAGCAAATTAAAAATAGTAACAATAAATAAAATTTAAATAAATCATTCTTTTAAAAAAATTCTAGATCTTAGGGTAACTAAATAGTTGATAAAGAGACGCTTCTCTTGGTAAAAGTATTCTAGTAAAGGAAGAAAGAATGATACACAGATATGTCACACCCCTAAGGGGGGTACATTAACTACTAGGTATTCTTGCCAAAGACTTGAACTTGAATCTGATCAAGCCCAAAGGCTATCAATTTATAGGGATAGAAATATTTAAAAGTGACATCATTCAATCAGCAAAACCCAAATTGTGGGAATTTCTATAGGACAAATGACTTGGTTTTTCCAACATGTAAATAGAAAGAGGGGGGAGAAGAGAGGAGAAGGGAGGAGGAGGTGGCGGAGAAGGTGGAATTGGTAGAGAAGGGGGTGTGGAGGAGAAAGTGGTTTGGAAGAGGTAGGGGTGAAGACTTGGGAGAGGGAGTTGGCCCTACCTATAGATTATAAATGGATAGTGTAAGACTTATCCATCGATCGGAGTGTATAAACTCTAAAACGAAGTAAAAACATTCAGAGTCAACTAAGGAAATTTTAACACTGGAATTTGATGATAAGAAGAAATTACTGCTAATTTTTAAAGTCTTGATAATGCTAATGAGATTAAGAGCAAAACAGCCAAAGAAGCATACTGACATATTTGTGGATGAAATGATACCTGGGGTTTGTTTCAAAATGGCGGGAGTAGGAGGAAGGTAGGTGTGGAGAGAAAAGCACACTGGCACAAACTACTCTTACAAATGTTAGACATTTTCCGTAACAGTTAGTTTAAAAAGTAAACTCTTGGAAACTAAAATAAATATTATTATTAGATCCTTTTTAGAAAAATAACATTTGAATTCCCACCTGCGTTCACGTGAAGAGGGATATTTTCGACAATGACATGTGGCAGAGTGATGACAGTACTGATGACGGGGATGTTCTCCATGGCTGAAGTCCTATGGCAGAAAAGGTCATCTTTGAAAGGCTCATTTTATATAAAAAAAAAGTAATAAATCAAAACCAGGGAAGATGCAGATGCACTAATTAGTAAAATACAAATTATTTATCTATTTCCCAAACTTTAGTAACAAAAGCTGTTTTGTCACGTTAGAATCCCCCATTAGTTCTGAACTTTTCAGATTAACAGCTGCCTGTTTCCAGTGGGGGTGAAGGCAGAAGCTGGGTCACTCTGTCATTCACGAAGCACTCTGGTTAACAGAGTGTTTTGGTAGCAAGACCTTCTCAATGCTGGGAGCAGAGCAGTCATTCACAGACTCTTTTCCTTACTGAGAATGGCTCATGATGGGCCCCAGACCACCTCAAAGAGCACCGTTATAATTCACTACAAATATGTAGCAAAAAGAATTAAAATAAATGTGACTATCAATAAACAGAAGGTGTTCCAATACACACTGAGATTAAGTCTGCGAAGGCTGTCCTCCCACCTTATAAGGAGCACACGCTGTAAGGGTGCGGCAGCTCTCTGACTGCCAGGGAAACCCTCCTGAGGTCTGCCCTGGAAACTGCGAACCATCACAGAGCAAAAGCTACCGCTCACCAATAGTAATTCAACGTATCTTCATAGCATTATGGCAGCATGATAAATAACCATGCAGTGCCTTTAAAATGCTTCTTTAAATTCTATAAATATATAAATTAAATATCAAGATAGAATGTGCTTGCTTGAGCAGCACATAAACTAAAAACATCAAGGTGGTAAATTCAGAAATAGACATGAAAAAAGACAAATTCATTTTTTATTTTGTAATAAAATTACATATACTCCATGATCACTCTTAGAAATTTCTGCTTCAATTTCTAATATGGTAACTATTGATACATATAGCTCACATAAATAAAAGCTCTTTGTGGTTCTCAACGACTCTTTCAAAGGGCAAAGGCGCACGGAGTATAAAAAGTTTGAGAACTGCTGGCCTGTCATTTATTTCTTATCTCCAACTTTATTGGGCTTTGGTATCAGGGCTCTTCATGACAAGGACAGAGCTTTCCTTCTTGCACTTTCTATACGATTTTTAACATGAGAATAACAAATACTGGTAATGTACACTCCAAACATATTCTTTCAAGGCTTGAAGGTAACTTTCTGAATCTGCTTCATGGTTATTCATTTTTTTAGGTTTAAAAATTCTGCTTTAGTTGATTTTGATAACTTCAACACCTTTCAGTGAGCGCCGTAACATCCAGATCTTCCTACTCAGTACTCTGAGATGTCTAAAATACTCCCTTATAACTAATACCTTCTCATTCTTTTCTCTCTCTCTCTTTTTTTTTCTCAGAGATTTTTGCCCTGGGTACATGCACTCACCGGAGACAGAAAGAAAAAACACCCCCAGGGGTATGGCCACGCCGCAAACCCTTCTCCTCTGTTCTTCTTTTGGGATTTTGGGCATGCATGCACACACACCTGGCATGAGTTTAAGTCACTGTGTCTAGGACTCGAACCCGGTTGACTATGTGGGAATCCAGCAACATAACCATCACGCCATGTGCTGGTCCCTCTTTTCTCATTTTTAAGTAATAAATGTTACTTCTTGTTTTAAAACTTACCAAAATAACTAAGTCACACTAAGATAGGAACACATGAAATATCCTGTATCTACCTCCCAGACTAAGAAAGAAAATACAACAATACAGTTGAGTTTTCCTACATTGTTTTTCCTGTTTACACGCCCCTACCCAACCCTTCGGAAGTAACCATCTTGCTGAATTTGGTATCTCTCATTCCCATTTATTGGTTTACATTTATCTAAATTATATATGTAGTCCTAAGAGATAGTACTCTCTCCTTTTTTTATGTTATTCATGAAATAGAAATGTAGTTTGCTCATATTCTAACCCACAGCCTGTTCTCTTCACTTTACATCGGGAAGCTGACGGGTGGAGCTCTGCTATACGGAGCTGTGCGTATAGTATACCACTGATGAACAGTACTGCACTGCATGAAGGTGCCACAGCATGCCTACTTTTTCGCTGACGGGCAATTTCGACTATTATAATCAGTGCTGCTGTGAACACTCTTACGTGCATATCCTTCGCATATATTTTTGAGACTTTTTCTAGGTCAACAGGGTTACATGCATCTTCCACCTCACCCAGTACTGCCTAACTGATTTCCAAGTCCACTGTTTTAATGTATACTCTACATCTTCGATAAACTTGGTATTGTTAAATCTTTTTATCTTTCCAAACTAGAGGGCTTAAGTTTCAGTGTGGGTTTGTCACTCCCCAATTAAAGTAAAGTTGAGCTTCTTTTCATGTGTTTATTGCACACATGGTTTCTTCCTAATCTAAACTGCCTTCTCAAGTATTCTGCTCGACTGTGAGCTGAAACTTGTTTTATGGTTATAAAAGTTCTTAATATGAATACTGATCCTTTGTCAGTCAGACATGTTGCAAATATCTTTTCCCAGTTTGTTTTTGTCTTTTCACTTTCCTTATGATTTTTAACTTAAAAACTTTAAGTTTTAAAACTTAATTTTAAGAAGTCAAATTATGTTGGTATTTTCTATTCAAAGTAATAACGCTGGGACCAGCAGTTAGCGTAATGGCTATGTCGCTGGACTCCCATGTAGTCTTAGAATCCAGAAGGGCAAGTACCACTGCTTAGTTCTTTTCCTGGAGTATCTTGACTGATTCTGACTTGCTGGCTTTCCATACAAATTTCAGAATCAAGAGTGTCAAGTTACACAAAATCAAATGAAAACAGAACAATCTGTTGGTATATTAAAGAAATTGCTCTGAATCTGTAGCATGATTTTAAAAATTTTATCTTATCCCAAACCACTGTCTCTCTCTCCCATTTACTTAGGTTCTCATTTCATATTTTAAACTTTTATAATTTTTTCCATAAAGGTAATGCACATCATTTATTAGATGTATTCCTATATATCTTAGAATTTTTGTTGCTCTGCAAACAATACCTATTTTATTAAAATGTTTTAGGTTTTTGCAATAGAGTGTGTGCACTCATGAGAGAGACAGAAAGAGGGTAAGTGAGAAATTACACCCCCCAGGGGGATGGCCATGATACAATCCATTCTCCTCCATTCTCCTCTTGGGATTTTGGGCATAGACATATAGACACACACACACACACACACACATACACACACCCCTGGTGTGATTAGAAAGTTGCCAGATGTAGAACTCAAACCACGGTCAGCCACGTAGGAGTCCAAGGCTTTAACCACCGCATCATGGGCTGGCCCCAACAATACCTATTTTAAAAGTACACTATCAGGGCTGGCAGGTGGTGTGGTGGTTAACGGTGCTGAACTCCCACATGGCTGACCACAGTTTGAGTCCTGGACTTGGTGGCCTGCGCTTTCTCTCTCTGGTAAAAATTGAAAAATAATGGCAATAAGTAAATCATTCTTTTTTAAAAAAGTATACTGTCTAGAGACAGTATTATTAATAACAGAAATGAAATTTATTTTTCTATATTGATATTATATCCAGCAACCTTGCTGAACCCCTTAATTCCCTTGGACTTTCTATTTAGATAATTCTATTGACTACAAATGAGGGCAGGATCATCTGATGTTTTATTTATTGATCCTATTTTCAGATTGAGTTTGGATAAAACTTCATTAGCATAGAAGTCACAAATTATGATAAGCACAAATCAAAGTTAATCCTTTTTTAATCTTTGCATTTTTCACAAATGGTTAGTCATATCCATGTGACTTCTCTGCTCTTCAGAATGATGCTCTCGACTATCTCATGACAATGACAAACAATAAAGGTATGAAGAAGAGACGGAGTTGGTAATGTTTCTACCTCTTCCAGGAGATAACGTAGTGTCCAGTTGCCACTCCGCCTTCAACATTCCCGATGGACGGGCATCGGAGACAAAAGCACTCACTTGCACTCTCTCCAGTCTGCAGGACAACTGTAAGACAGAACCTGTTCAATCCTTATGCAGTGGTGCCGTGTATCAACGGACAGTTTCACAACAAGTAAGACGACAGAGAAGAAATACTCATCCGCCACATGTTATTTAAAGACACGCAGAAGCTAAGGATCAGAGAGGTAGCATGACTTCTTTGAGGTAGCAAACTCCAGTGTTCTTACTAATCTATCAATATCCTGTTAGGACGAAAACCAGTGGGGCACCTGTATGTCTACAAAGAAGTTTTAATGAAGCTAGTGAAAGGGAGAGGCCTGGAGATAGGCTAAGACTCTATGGTACTTGTTTTTCTTTTTCCAAATAACTTCATGTCTGCAAAGGAAATATTTCAGAGTACACAAAAAGAAAACTCTAGTTACCCATAAAGTATTTGAAATTTCAATACAGAAAATTCTGGCTTTCCCTGAGGAAATACATGTTCCTGATACACTTAAGTGGAAATACCTCATCTATTACCTCATTATTGCCTAGTGTGGTTACATACTTCTTCGTGCAAGGATGCTTTCCTTGTGCAAAGCTTATAGTCAACTCCCTGATGACAGGTAAGTGGGCATATAACCAGTCTTCTCTACCTTTCAGTGTCTCACAGCCTGCCAAGTCACTTCTTTAAATGCAAGTGGGCAATGGTGCTCACCCAGTGTGAGCAAACAAGTAAAACAATTAACAACAAAGTCCCCAAACATTACATTATTATTTTACTGTATGCCCAATGAAGAAGGTTGTGGTAGATTAAAGAAAATCTAATTGTTGATAGATAATAATTCAAAATGAAAGGGAAAAAAGCAGTCAATCTTTAAGTACTTTTAAGCAAATTTAAGGGCTATGGAATGATACTGTAGCCCAGGGAATGATTTCTCACTTTCCCTCTCTTTCTCTGGCAAAGTGCACAGGCACCCTACAGAAAACATTAAAAAAAAAAAAAAAAAAAAAGAGTACTTAGTTCTGCTTGGGATGACCAGGAGTCAAACCATGAGCCCAAAAGAGCAAGAGCAAACAAGAGTTCAACAGTTTGAAAAAGAAGATGGAGAAGGTGTTCAACAAAAGAAAAGAATTACGTTCTAAAAATGATGACGGCTATGTTTGATGAATATAATACGCGAGTCTCCCTTGATGACTATAATAAGTAAGTCTGGGAAGGGCAAAGGGAAGCCGGGAAGCCTGGATGGTGCAGAAGCTGGGAAGGTAAATCAGGGCCTGACTGGGTAGGGTCTGGTATGTCATGACAGTTTTTAAGTAGGAATGACAAGTTCAGAGTAGAGTTGAGGCATCGAACTCTAGCAGCTATATGAAACACACCAGGGAAATAACGGCTACTTCTGTAGACCAGGGGAGAAACAGTGAGGAAGGCAGAGGGAATGAAGATAAACATTAAGATTCAAGAGCCGTTTACAGGGTAGAACTGGGTGTGAAGAGCTATGTTTTCCTCCACGGTTTCTAGGTTAGGGTAGTGTCCGGTGACTTCCTCTAACTGGATTAGGGACTGCAGACAGCCTGAGATGGTGTGGCAGCCAGAGACTTGGAGAGAACGAAAAAGAGAACTGAAGTCGGAATGTTGGAGATGATCAACATTTCGAAGGTAAGAGAAGGAATCTGCAATAATGACAGTCAGCTTTTATCGTGCTGCTAGAAGAGGAGCACTGAGCTATTTCATATAAAGGACCTCATATACATCATTTCCCATGCATTGGCCTAACTCTGCGCAGTGATGCAACAAAATGAACCACTAAGTTAAAAAAGAGCAATCGGGGGACCAGCAATTAGCGTAATGGCTATGTCGCTGGCCTCCCACGTAGTCGACCCCGGTTCACATCCCGGACCTGGGGGTTTAAAACCCACGCCAGCCGTGTGTGCGTGTGTGCCCAAGATCCCGAGAGGAGAGTGGAGGAGGAGGGATTGTGGTGTGGCCATCCCCCCGGGGGGTGATTTCTCGCTTTCTGTCTCTCTGTCTGTCTCTGTCTGTCTGACGAGCGCACATGCCCTATAGCAAAAACCTCTTAAAAAAAAAAAAAGTGATCAGTAAGGCTGAGTGTGGGATCTAGCTGAGCCTGACTCTAAAGCTCATGATCATTCCAAATTCACACAGTAAGAAGAAAAGGAAGGAGAGGACTGAAAAACAAAGCAGAACCAGACAGACGATGGTTTCCAAGATACAAGGAAAAACACAAGTTTCAAAAAGACGAAAAACATTTATGATGATTTACCGAAAGCAAATTTATCATTATTGTGGACTGTGGAACATATTTTTAGCATTTAAATAGACAGATAAAGGATATTACTGATCTTACATAAAGACTGGATGCTAAGATCTTGTGCAAAACCCAATTATTCCATCATTCTAAGGGGAAATGATACCTCCTTTAAGATGAGTTTTTCTAAAACACAGATACGAGTATGAGGATGACTTGATCTTTTTTGGTATAGTAAAACATCTGATTTTATTAAATGCTTTAAATGTTCATTATTTATTGATAATATTGAAACTAATCACTAATTCTGGTAACTGTTCATCTAATTTAATCTGTATTGCAAATCGATGATGCTGAACACTGTTAAGTCAGTATTCAGTGACTGTAACATTGAAGTAAAGAGGCAGATATAACAATAGGGCAAATGAAATAACTCATTTACTTTTGGCTTTAAGATTACATCATGCAGGGAACCAGCAGTTAGCGTAATGGCTATGTCGCTGGACTCCCACGTAGTCGACCGCGGTTCGCGTCCCGGACCCGGTGGCTTAAAACTCACGCCGGGCGCGTGTGCATGTGCGTGCGTGCCCAGGATCCCAAGAGGAGAATGGAGGAGAAGGGATTGCGGCGTGACCATCCCCCCTGGGGGGTGATTTCTCGCTTTCTGTCTCTATGTCTCTCTCGGTCTGGCGAGTGCAAGCGCCCTATAGCGTAAAAGCTCTCAAAAAAAAAAAGATTACATCATGTAGGGGCCAGCAGTTGGTGTCATGACTACGTCGCTGGACTCCCATGTAGTCAACCGCGGTTTGAGTCCTGGATCCAGTGGCTTAAACTCACACCAGGTGCGTGTGCGTGCATGCCCAAGATCCCGAGAGGAGAAAGGAGGACAAGGGATTGCGGCGTGGCCATCTCCTCTGGGGGATGATTTCTCGCTTTCTGTCTGTCTCTCTCTGTCTGTCTGGCGAGCGCATGTGCCCTATAATGAAAATTTCTCCAAAAAAAAAAAAAAGAAGATTACATCATGGAGGGCCAGTGGCTGGCATGTGGTTAAGGCACTAGACTCCCACATGGCCAACTGCAGTTCAAGTTCCAGACCTGGTGGCTTGAAAATCACACCATGCTCATGTATACTCATGCGCAAAATCTCGAGAGGAGAATAAAGGAGAAGGGATTGTGGCATGGCCATCCCTTTGGGTGGTGATTTCTCACTTTTCCTCTCTCTGCCTCTCTCTTCCTCTCTTCAGCAAGCCCGATAGCAAAAATCTAAAAAGAAAGAATATATCATGAAGGGCCAGCAGGTGGCATGGTGGTTAAGGTGCTGGAGTCCCCACATGGCTGACCACGGTTCAAGTCCTAAACCTGGTGACTTGAAAATCACACTGGGCTTGTGTGGGTTTATGACCAAGATCCTAGGAGGAGAATGGAAGAGAAGGGATTGAAGCATTGCTGTCTCCTCTGAGGGGTGATTTCTTACTTTCCCTCTCACTGTCTCTTTCTCTCTTATCTCTCTCTGGCAAACACACCTGTCCTATGGCAAAAACCTAAGAGAAAGAATATGACATGATTTTTTTTCTCAAAATATTTACCTTTACTAATACAATTAAACATGATTTTGCTTGGGTTAACACTCAAATTAAGTTTTATTTCCCTAATAGTGCAAGAAGTATATATAAAGCCACAGAACTCTGAACTGCCAAAGAGTCACCCTACATCTGAATCTGTTCTGTAAGTTATTTCAGTTGGGTGATTTAGAAGATTTAGTTTCTACCTGTTTTCTAAAGCTTCTATAATAAACATCTTTCCCCATTTCGGATTACTAAAAAAAAAAAACAAAAACAAACAAAAAAAAGGGCAAACACTAATTTAACATAAGAGAAAAAAGATCTTTAAAAAATTCAAATACGGGACCAGTCGATGGTGTGGTGCTTAAGGCAACTAGATGCCACGCGGCTGAGTGTGCGGACCCAGTCCCAGATTCAGCAACTTCAGAAACACACCGGGACGAGCCTAGAATCTGACAGGAGAGCGCGATAAGGGATTTGGTGTAACCATTCCCTGTGGGTGGGAGCTTTCTCACATGCCCAGCCATGCCTCACCCCAGTCTCTGGTGAGTACACATGTTCTCTGGCAAATTTAAGAAAAAAATTCAAATATGAAAAAAAGTTATTTTATTTCCAAGTGTATTTTTCTAAATAGAACTTCCTTAGAGTAGAAAAATGTCCGAGCTTTTACAGTAAGAGATACTCATGCACCCACCCAAGTCTCCTTCTGCTCTTGAAGTGAGAATGAGCCGAGGTCTCACCTTTTTCCACCTGGGACTCCAGCTGATCCACGGCGCTCATCGAGGGCGCGAGCCGTAGCTCACTGGATACGATGGTGAGGGCCCACGGGGAGGCGCTTAGAAGGTCCGTCATCAGCAGAAAGGGGATGTCAGCGTAGACCCTCTCCAGGTGCTCGAACTGTCACAAATGAAGGTAAAAGGTCAGGAGTTATGTCAACCCATTTTATTCTCTCATTCGATCTCTATATGCTAAATGATTTCAGTGCATGCCACAGGAACATACCTTTGTGGAAACAAATTTGACAGCAACATCGAAGGGAAAGACCGTTTCTATTGTTACAGTTTCATCCTGTAAGAAAGTTTAAAGGGCACAGTCAATCTTTTCATTCTAAATCTTTTTATAGAAGTAGTTTTAAAAATAGAAGGCATGGACCAGCAGATGTTGTGGTGGCTAAGATACTGCACCGCACATGACTGACTCCATGGTTCAAGTCCCAGGTCTGGCAGCTTGAGAAACATGTGTATGCCCATGCCCAAAATCCCAAGAATGGAAGATGGAGAAAAATGGAGGAGAAGGGATTGGGGTGTGGTCATTACTGCTGGGAGGTGATTTCTCATTCTTCCTCTCTCTGTCTCTCTCAAGCAAGCACACGTGCCCCATGGCAAAACTCTCTTAAAAAAAAAAAAGAGCATCCATAACATAATCTATAACTGATCAATAAATAATCCCAAATGGTATATTAAGAAATAGGGGTCTTTTTCACAGATAGTATTTGTAAAAGTCTAGGTAGAGGGACCTGACTGCTATTTCTAACATAGTTATATTATAGTTTCAAACACTGCCAAGTGTTTTCTTAGACATTCCTTGTCTTGAGATCTAGTGAAGTGGACAGGGTAGGGAAGACATGACACCATTCTACAGAACAGCAACCAGACGTTAAGGAACATAAAGTGATTTGTTTAAGGTCACAAAGTTGGTCGTGACAAACCTAGAAGATGGGTCTTCCTGGGTCCAGTTCTTCAGCTGGCCTTCCCCCGTGATGACCAAGGTAACAACGCTGATGGTAACGGATGACAGTAACGGTGCAGTCACGTGACAGACACCGCTACATCACTAGACGTGTTACGTAACACTTGGAATCGTTCCAGGAAATGAGTGCCGTCATGACTGTCACTTTCAGATGAGGATGTCACATAGCCAGAACGCAAGTGGCGCAGGCGGAACCTGAACAGAACCTGTCCCTGGAGCCTGGACTCTTGACCAACACGCTGCATGTCCTCTCAGAAAGAGTCCGTTTGAGAAACAATGGGGCTAGCATGTTTCAAAAATGTAATAATCCACCCTGTTGTTCCTGAAAAACCTTACACAAGGTGGTGTTGCTTAAAAGCTCAGATGGTAATAACCGGACAGAACTGGACGCTAATCCTGGATGGATATACTCGCTAGCTGTGCGACCTTGGACCGAGCGATGTGACCTTGGCGAAGTGACATGATCGCTTTAATACTTAGCTGTATAATCCTCACAGGGTTACTATGAGAACCAAGATGATGCGTAACTCTGTGGAGTAGCAACCGCACTCCCCAAATGGCTAGGTCTCCCGTACTGAGCTGAGGCCTCAATTCTCAGGGAAAGACTGCAACAACACTGCTGCTAGGACTGAGATGATATTAAAATCCTAATTTTCCACTAATAAAAGAGGATATAAGAATTATATACAATATGGTTAAATCTACATAAGAACATGGCCTCCCACCAAAACCTCTACACATAAAAAAGAAACCTTGAAGTACAACAGAGTTAACCAGCAGCTGCCATGGACTCACTAGACTTCACTGTGATGGTTCCTATAGTTACTCTCCTGCGTGCACTCACCAAAAACAATTTTCACATGAATCTTTTTTTTTAAATGTCAAAGGGCACATGCATGAGTGAGAAATGGGGAGAGAGAGAGAGAGAACACCCTAACTTGGCCTGAGCTCACCATATTCTTTTCCCTCCAAAGCTCCTGAAGAGAAGATCCCTTCAAGATCCTGGGCACATGCACATCTGTCTGAAGTGCTTGTCAAGCCAACAGGGCCAGGACTCAAGCCCTGCTCAGCCATGTGGGATCCAACCTCCTTCTGTGTGCTTAACATCAGGGCGAGCCCAAGAATCTTTTTTTGTTTGTTTCTTTGTTATCGGATGTGTCTGCTCGCACGTGAGAGAGACAGAGAGATAGAAAGAGAAGGAAAGTGAGAAATCACTCCCCAAAGGGGCACAGCCCATGCTGCAATCCCTTCTCTGACATTCTCCTCTTGGGATTTTGGGCACACATGCACATATACCTAGCGTTTTTATCAGTTGCTAGGTTGGATACTTGAACCACTTAAGTTGGCCATATGGGATTCAGCCACCATAATCTCTATGCCACCTGCTGGCCCCAAGGATTTTTTTTTTTTGGAGAGATTTTCACTGTAGGGCGCGTGCGCTCGCCAGACAGACAGAGAGAGAGACATAGAGACAGAAAGCGAGAAATCACCCCCCAGGGGGGATGGTCACGCCGCAATCCCTTCTCCTCCATTCTCCTCTCGGGATCTTGGGCACGCACGCACACGCGCCCGGCGTGAGTTTTAAGCCACCGGGTCCGGGACGCGAACCGCGGTCGACTACGTGGGAGTCCAGTGACATAGCCATTACGCTAACTGCTGGTTCCCGCCCCAAGGATTTTTAATAAGAGAAAAAAATATTACAAAAAGGGAGACTTCCTTTCCCCTAGAACATTCTGGCTATAAGCCAGCTTACAGGTTTTACCTAATGTACCTTTTCCTAGAGATCTCAAACCTGCTGATTTTCTGTATGAAAAGCCATGTAGGGCAAGATATTTGAAAGAATTCCAGCCTAAACAAATTTCAATATAAATGATTAAAAAAAAAAATCAAGCTTTTTTTTTTTTTAAGGGGTTTTTGCCTTAGGGTATGTGCACTTGCCAGAGAGACAGAAAGAGAGACAAACTAAGAGCAAAAGTGAGAAATCTACACCCCAGGGGGAAGGGCCACACCACAATCCCTTCTCCTCCGTTTTCCTCCCGGAATCTTGGGCACACACGCACAAGTGCCCGGAGTGATTTTGACTCCACCAGGTATAGGACTCAAATCCTGTGAGCCATGTAGGAGTCCAGTGATGTAACCACTATGCCATCTGCTGCATCCTCAACAAATATTTAATTAAAATTTATGACAGAGTATAAGCACTTAAGCTGTCTATTTTACACATAAATGAAAATAACACAAAATATAGAAAAACTCCATAAAAAGAGGTCACTTCAAAAAACACATGGAGGGACCAGCAGTTGGCCTAACAGCTATGTCGCTGGACTCCCATGTAGTCAAATGTGGCTCAAGTTCTGGACCGGTGGCTTAAACTCACACCGGTCTCATGTGCGTGTGTGTCCAAGATCCTGAGAAGAGAGTGGAGGAGAAGGGATTGTGGTGTGGCCATCCCCCCTGGGGGGTGATTTCTCGCTTTCTGTCTCTGCTTCTCTCTGTTTTTCTGGTGAGCACATGTGCTCTACAGCAAAAACAAAACAAAACAAAACAAAACAAAAAAACCTTTCCAAAAAAAAAAAACATGGAAAATGCAATTAAAGTATTGGTTTATTGTGGTGCAAAACAACTTTTTAAATTATGCACAGTTTCTTCAAATATGTATTTCCTATGAACTCTTTGAAGACTGCACATAGGACAGTTCATGAGGTAGTTACCCCCCTCAAAAAAAATGGAAAGAAAAATACCTTGTGACACCTGCAGATTATTTCTTTTTCTTCAACAGTTGCATTGATCAGGTAAGACACGTACACAAGAAACATTCTTGAACCCACTGTTCCACAGCGGACATACAACATTTTCTCCAGCTGTAAAAACATGTTATTTAATTCATGCACAGAAATACCTTCCTGATAAAATATTCTAGGACAATGTCCCCACCTTCACAGTAGCAGGAGCTAACTGCTTTACCACCTCAACCGCTCAGAGCTCTCCCCACGAATAACACCCTGAGTGCGGCAGCCCCCTAGCACCCTGCTGCAGCCCACGAGCAGGGCCTTTTGAATCCATCTATTTTTAATTATCCTTCTCAACTTCCCCTGATTTTTGTATTTTGTTGGAAACACAAGCTGACTGAGATTACTCCACTAAGTGACAAACACCAGTTACTTTATCAGGCAACTAATTCTCTGTATTATAGTCATTTGTACTAAAACCCCTCACATTAAAAACTCCTTACAACATTTATACATTAAACATGTAAAATGTGAATAAGATTTTCACTGATCAAGTCAGTATTTTGTCCTAGGATGTGCTATTAAAAAGCTCTACAACAGTCTAAAAACTCACTACATTTAAAACCACAAACGAACTAACTTCCTTTCCAATCATAGCTGGCCGGCTTTACCTGTTCCCCTGGATGTAAATCTCCGATGGGAATGTCAGTGAGCAAAGCCGGGTCAGACTCGTCACACAGTTCTGTCCCATGAAGAGTCACCTGAGTTTTCTGGGTTAAATTGGCATCTTGTCCTGAAAGTGTTAATATAGGTGTTTTAAAATAGAATTCAGGGACCAGCAGGTGGCGTAATGGCTATGTCAATGGACTCCCATGTAGTCAACATGGTTCGAGTCCAAGATGCTGTGGCTTAAACTCATGCCAGGCGTGTGTGTGTGCGTGTCCAAGATCCTAAGAGGAGAATGGAGGAGAAGGGACTGCAGTGTGGCCATCTCTCCTGGGGGGGTGATTTCTCTCTTTCTGTCTCTCTATCTCTCTCTGTCTTTCTGGCGAGCACACGCGCCCTAAAAAACTCTCCAAAAAAAAAAATAGAGAATTCAAACATTATCCTAACAATTCTGTGTGAAGGGCACTATGTCACACACCATCTTTTATTTATTTATGAAATAAACTCATATGTTAACCTTTAATTCCATTTATTCACTGGAACTTAAAAAAAGTTTTTTTTTCGTTAGAGGGCACACATGCCTGTCAGAACGAGAGGAGTAAGGGGGTGGGGGAGAGAGAAGGCACCCTTCTGGGCACGCATGCACACATACCCAGAATGGTTTCTAAGCCACTAAAGTCAGGTTGTGGGCTGTGATCAGCCATGCAGGATCTGGCTCCTCATGCCCAACACTCAGCTACTTAGCTATAGGTCTGGCCTCGTTATACCATCTTTTAAAGAAATGTGGTAGAGGGGACCAGCAATTAGCATAATGGCTGTGTTGCTGGACTCCCACATGGTCAAGTGTGGTTCGAATCCCGGACCCAGTGGCTTAAAACTCACACCGGGCGCATGTGCGTGCGTGCCCAAGACCCTGAGAGGAGAATGGAGGAGAAGGGACTGTGGCGTGACCATCCCCCCTGGGGGGTGATTTCTCCCTTTCTATCTCTCTGTCTCTGTCTGGCAAATGCACATGCCCTATAGTAAAAACCTCTCCAAAAAAAAGAAACGTGGTAGAGTTGCCACCACTGACGCCACTGACGCTTATTTGACGTGGGGTTAGTGGGGTTAAGACTGATCAGACTGAAAACACGAGAGCTTACCTGGTTTTAAACCAGCAGTGAGCTTCACATCTCTGATTGGAGTCTTCTCATGGGATTGAACGGTCACGACCAAACAGTACATTTCATTAGTCAGGGCAGGAGGCTCGTGTCGCAGATGTACAGAGATGTTTGGAACCCTGGAAATGATCCTGTGAAAAGGAACTTAGCTAAGGAACTGATTTTTTTTAAAAAGAAAGAAATGATTTAAACCACAACACAAGAGAAATGAGGATGGATTCAGCAATCTGCCCATGACGCAGACTTACATTGTGCTTGCCTGGATGATTATGCTGTCCCAGTGAACCTCGCTGTCAGGTAGCTTGGGCCGCCTCTTGAAAGAACGAGCTGCCTGTAAGGCTTCTTGGGAGGAAGCAGCATCTCCTCCCCCTCCCTGCCAGTTTAAGACCACGCATCTTCCTGCCTCATTGCCCAGAACCAGATCCACTGAAGTAATCTAAAAGAAGGAGGTCCGTCAGAAACACCATCTCATACCTGCTGGGTGCCATGCCTGCCAATAAAACGACACTGCAGACTGTTAGGCATGGAGTTCACCCAGACACCACTGTGTCAGAGAAGGCGGGCAGAACGCCTGACGTCCGAGTCCTGTTCTGGCTGGAAGATGACTAGCTGTGCTTGGGCTTTCAATTTCTCACTGTTAAACAGAGATGATAACCTGACTTCCTAAGAGACAGAGAGACAGAAAGCGAGAAATCACCTCCCGGGGGGGGTGGCCACGCCGCAATCCCTTCTCCTCCGTTCTCCTCTCGGGATCTTGGGCACGCACGCACACGCGCCCGGCGTGAGTTTTAAGCCACCGGGTCTGGGACGCGAACCACGGTCGACTACGTGGGAGTCCAGCAACATAGCCATTACGCTAACTGCTGGTCCCATGAATGAAATTATTTTGAGGACGTTAATTATGTATGATCGAATTTCTAATTTCACAAGTATTTTTCCTAACAATATCTACAGCATTAGAAATGGAATGCTTTATTAATTGCATAAATGTTCCTTCCAACTAAATTCATTAGTGCAAGGGTTCAAACAGAAATATGATTTATATCTGATAGGCTTCCTCAGATATAATGTAAATTCTCTCTCTCTCACGCTTTCCCTATCTGGTCAAATTTTTAAAATAAACATAAATAAAATAAATAAAGTTAAATAAAATATTCTTTAAAAAAACTTATAGGTTTACAGCAATTATTATAGGACTATTGCTACTACAATGTTATGAAACATCCAATCAATCTTTTAAAATACATATGTTCATTCTTTCTTTAAAAATATTCGACCACCGATGTTTAAACATCAAAAAGAAAAAGATATTTAGTCTGAATTACATATTACACAAAGTTATATTTGCTATATTATATAAATTATATTGTTTAAAACTCCTTAACTGATTATGTGGCCATTAAAAAACGAGTTTGACCTTATGTACTAACAGAAAATGATGTGTAATATACTATTAAGTGAAATACATTATTAAATGGAGAAAGAAAAAAAAAAGCCAGCTATAGAGTATTATGTATAGTATACTTTCAACTTTTTTAACTGAAAAAAAATTTTTAACTAAACAATTAGCTCAAAGAAAAATGTCTGGAAAGAAACCTACCAAATTATTAGGGATGCTTTACCTTGAGGAGTCCAGGAGGAAGGTTTCTGACTTTATTTAATAAACTTCTACATTATCTGAATTTTTTCCTGAAATAAACATGCTAATTTTATAATTAACACATCTAAAAATGAATATCCTAACTAACCTCGATTTTCTTTCCCACATCTTCGGTTTTGGCAACAAATTTAAATAACAGTTTTCTTGTTTTACCAGGAACCAAGCACATCTTTCCCTGAGTCAGATTTTCTAAAACTTCACTTGCTTTGGATGCTTCTTCTAATACACAGAATTGGTTATATTCCTGAAAAAGAGGAAAAGGGTCACAGTTCATGAATGTCACGCGTCAGGTTTGTTTGTTTTAAATGCCAGAGGGTGTGCAGGTGAGCCTGAGAGAGGGAGAAAGAGAGAGAACCCTCCATCCCAAAGGGGTTTCCGGCACACTGCAATCCTTCTTCTCAATTCTCTGTCCTGTCGGGATCCTGGGCACAGAGGCGCACACCCAGTGCGCAAGCTGCCGGGCCAGACCTTGGACCACAGTCAGCCACGTGGGATCTGCTTCCTCTGTGCAGCCGCTAACTGCCACACTATCAGGCCATCCCGCATGGCAGATGCTTTGCTAACTCTAAATGTCAAGTGATTTGGAGTTTGGTTTTAAGTCCCCTAACACTGAAGTATTTATGGTCATTCATAAGGGGAAGTATTCTTTTGCCAAACGGAGCCACTTATGCATTCACTGTTGCCAAAAGAAAAAAAAAAAAGTCCACTATACACAAACTGATGTCTGAATGAAGTCGGACAGCCCCTTCCAGAGAGAGAAACAAAGAATCATTCTCCGCACACTGGATGCAGCCCGTCTGTCCTCTCCTTTTCTGGAAGAGCTTTCTCTTCACCAGCTTCTGCAATATTGTAGTATCTTCTATTTCTCAGCCTCTTTGGTCACTTCCTGTTTTTCACTCTAACGCCCTTTCTTCTTATCCCTTTAATTCAGTTTTAGTCCTGGATTTTCTTTCAGTCCTTTTCTCTTTACATTCACTTCATTGGAAAATGTATCTCTCTCCACATATTGTGCTAGTATCTGTACAAACTGTCCTATTCTGTCCTGTTCTTAAGCACAGGCTTACAGTCACGATTGTCTAGAGGATAAATCCACTACCACCTAAACGCCGCACGTTCCAAACTGAATGTGTCTCTACTTTGCCAGGAAAGCATCTCCTTAAAGATGAATAGACAGACATCTTTCATGTACATAGGTAAGACACTGCCGCTCTCTTCTACTCAGTAAATATCAACAACATTCCTAGAGCCCTCATAGTGCTTATTATGCTAATGGGGCAGATGTATGCTGTCCTCATCCAGGTTCGGAATGCTAAAAATGTTTTCGTTTTTAATGAGTACTGGTCAACAGCTATACTTTCTAGGTACCAGAAGATTATCTATTAAATGAGTTTATAACTGAAGGCGTTATAGTGTAATCAAGAATTTGACTAAACTGTATCTTACTTCAAAAATGTCCACATGTAGGAAAAGCAGTATGTCTAATGGGGGAAGCAACTTACAAATGCAGGCACGGAAAATGTCGAGGCCGAGAGGAAGGGCTCCGGAGCACAGACTGAGAGCACTTTTCCTTTACATCGCTCTATTCTACTCAATTTTTTAAAAAATCAACATATGTTCTATAATTACAAACAAACAAACAAACAAACAGGGGGCCAGCAGGTGGCATGGTGCTTAAGGTGCTGGACACTCCCACTTGGCTGACCCTGGTTCAAGTCCCGGACCTGGTGACTTGCTTTCTCGCTTTCCCTCTCTCTCTCTGTCTCTGTCTCTCTCTCTCGTCAAATTAAAATAAATGAATGAATAAGTAAAATTAAATAAATAAATCTTAAAAAACAAAAAGAGGGGTAAGGCAGTAGTTAAGAGAGGTGGATCCCACAAGGCCGACCATAGTTCAAATCCTGGACCTAGTGGCTTGAAAAATGCGCTAGGTACAGGGGCACATGTGCCTGAAATCCGGATAGGATGGAGAAGTGGAAGAAAAAGGGATTGAAGTATGACCACATCTCCTTGTGGGTGCTTTCTCCCTCTTTCTCTGTATCTGGTGAGTACATGTGCCCTCTAGCAATTAAAACAAACAAACAAACAAACAACAAACTAATAACACTGACTATGTTAAAATAAGATATAAAGTAAATGATTTTGAAAATGAAATTTCATTAATTCTGAATACATCTTACTTGAAATTCAAATTATATATCATAAAAAAACAAGCAATAATTATTAAACTTTGTAAGCAATAATTGTTAAACTTTGTAAACTTTGTAAACATTTGTAAACTTTGTAAAAACTAGGAGTAGGAAAAGTAGAAAACTTGAATTGCTAGCATAGAAATTTAAAAATATAAATGACATTTATTTTTAAATAGACTTTGGTAACAAAGTCCATTTGGTACTACAGAATTATTAAGACCTAAAGTTCACTAAGCTCATTTTATTTAGTTCAATGCAAGTTATAATAAAGTAACACATAGGGTAAAAACATGTTCAAAAGTACCATTACCTGATTATTGAAACTGACACAGAGCTTGGAAAACCTAATGGGATGTGGACAATCAGCTTTCAGATAAATATCAAATTGAACAGGAACATCAACATGAAAACTTGGGGCATGAAACTTGGCTTTGCATTGTACTAGAAATAAAACGACAAGGGCTGAGTTACTCACTACCAGATACTCAAGACCCAAACACATCATCCTGTAAACCACATCTACGTTTTAGAAAAAGATAAATCCATAACAGCCAGTCTTACTAACTTCGGCACTTAAGGCATTTCAACAGACATAAATGCATCCTACTTTTTATTCATTTATTTATTCATTCATTTATTTTAATTTGACCAGAGAGAGAGACAGAGAGGGAAAGTAAGAAAGCAAGCCACCAGGTCCAGGACTTGAACCATCATAGGTCATGTGGGAGTGTCCAGCACCTCACCACCATGCTATCTGCTGGCCCCTATAGCTTACTTTTTAAAATTAAACAAAATTTAAGTAAATTATAGCTTCAAAATCATCTTTTATTTTAAAAACACAGTTGTTCCTATAATGTAGGTGACAAGGTTATAAAGAAAAATGAATAATTTAATATTAACTTGTTTCAAAACACATGCTTAGACCGTAAAGTATAAACCTTGTAAATAACTGTCTTTTAGAACCAGCAGATGGCATAATGGTTATGTTGCTGGACTCCCATATAGTCAACTGTACTTTGACTCCTGAACCCGGTGCCTTAAAGTTCACGCTGGGTGTGTATGCGTGCATGCCCAAAATCCTAAAAGGAGAATGGAGAAGGGACTGAAGTGTGGCCACCCCTCCCAGGGGGGTGAGTCTTGCTTTCTGTCTCTGTCTCTCTGGCTAGCACATGCGTCCTATAGCAAAAATCTCTCTACAAAATAACTAAGTAAATAACTGTCCTTACATTTGTTTTTAATTAACACTTGAATTACAAATGAGCAAAGTATATTAAGATATAAATCGAGTACTTAAGATGACTGGAGAGAAAAAATATCAGATAGCTTGTCTATGAAATAACAGAGCTCTTTCTTGACTTTTACACTTACTATTGCGCATCTACTCATTTTGTAGAAATAAGGATACTTTCTCGGAGGTGATATCGTAGATGCTGGCTACTTACCAAATGGAACAAAGTCTTGTACTCCGATCGTGAAAACATTGCTGCCAGCCAGAGAGACTCGGTCGGCCCACAGCTTCTGAGCAGTTTTCACGGCTGTGACATCACAATCGGGCTCTGGATCCGGACTTTCATTCTGTACCAACAGAGTTAAACATTCATTCAACTAGATGGACAAAACACACATATATGGACATACCCATGAATACATATCCCCAACAACACAATTATACAAAGAATTCCAGCCTACCATTAAGACATTTATGAGGTTCTTTTCTATCCGTGATTTCTGGTCATCTTTCAGAGTTGAAGCTAATATGAAGAAAGAAGGAAAAAATTAGAACTAACCAAGTCCATCATTCCACTTCATACATTTTAAAAATATTTTATAATGAATGCCTCTTCTAAGATTACTATGTACTGGGACTTGCACATGGAAAAGTACTACTAAATAACTGAGACTGAATTATTCTTCAACTTTTATTTTTTTAAGTTTTTACCATAGGGTGTGTGTGCTCATCGGGGAGAGAGAAAGTGGGAAGGTGAGAAATTGCCCTCCCACCCCCCAGGGGGAATGGCCGCACCATAATCCCTTCTCCTCCAATCTCTTCTTGGGACTTTTAGCACACATGTACACATGCCTGGAGTGATTTTCAAGCCACCAGGTAGGTACAGGGTTCGAACCACAGTGGGAGTCCAGTGCTTTTATTACCATGCCACCTGCTGGCCCCACTCCTCGTTTTTAAAAAAGCTTATACTTGCTAAGTGTTTTTATGGATTGAGAATTTTACTAAAAGGACATTGGGTTACCCCTTCCAAGAAGTTCTAGGGAATAAGTGATGTAATCCTTTAGTTGGGCCATGAGGTATGAGCACTTCAGAGCCGTTGTTAATATAGATGTGAGCAGGGTCCACCATCCTTCACTCCGATAATCACACATCACATAATCCAACAACCTAAAAGACAACCAAACATATGTATAGAGCTTCGCAAAAAGGGTTGGAAGAGTTCTTGGAGAAGAGAAAGTGCTTTCCTAAGTTTACAGATATTTTCACATACAGCTGAATGTGAGATTTCCTACATCTTTGAAAAAGATCGTCAATAGACGACACCAGAAAAAAAATCACAGAAGCAGCTTAATAGAAATAAACATAGAAATTATAATGACTTCAATACAAATTCCTATTTCAATTTCACTGCAAGGTAATCAGGATACTTGTAAAAAGTAAAAAGTCAATAGAACTCACTTCAAAGCCTTGGTATAGTCCTTTGCATAATAATATTCTTCTCCCATTTGAACCACTACAAAGAGAGAGAGATTTATGTATAGTTCAAAATTATTCAGAGTTGCATGAAATTCCTACATGTTGTGGATACATACTTAGATGACTTTTCATTCTTGGACATTTATACTTCTTGAACTGTGCAACGGCATTGCTCAGAAGGGTTATTATTATTTCCTGTCAGGAAAGAGAAAGCATAAAATATTTTGGTAAAGACAATCTCATATTTCACTTGACGAATGTAAAAACAGTTTATACTGGGTGGGGTGGAACTTACAGAGTGAACAACACTTCTCTCCTTCAGCTGAATGGCAAGAATTCCCACCTTTTCTTTTTCAGGATCGGAAAGATCGAAACCTATGTGAGACGCAACCCATTTTAGATAGTTCATTTAGCCAAGTTTCATGTGAACATTTACATGTACACTCCTTGAGTCCTTGACGTTAGTATAATGCATCTGAGATTCCTAAACATTCTAGAATCTTAAGACTCTAAGAGGCAGCTTAGTTCACATGGAAACCTCTCTGTGACCTCTGTTCTGAAAACATTACTGAGCTTAAAGTATTTTTACCAAGTGGAAACAAGTTCCTGAAGAGTAATATTGACATCATCTCTGAGTTTTGACAAACAAACTCATATAACAAAAGCTCAAAATGAGAAACAGAAATTATGAAACCCCTAAAAGTTTGTCCTATTATGTTATAGAAGCAGCTATCCTAATTTCTAACCCTACAGACTACAGATCATTTATACCTGTTGCTAAACTTCATAAAAATACAATTATAAAGTATATATTATTTTGGGTCTTGCTTCTTTTTCTTTTTATTTTTTTGGAGAGGTTTTTGCTATAGGGCGTGTGCACTCGCCAGAGAGACAGAAAGCAAGAAATCACTCCCTGGGAGGGTGGCTATGCCGCAGTCCCTTCTCCTCCATTCTCCTCTCAGGATTCGGGGCGTACACACACACGTGCCCGGCATGAGTTTAAGCCACCGGGTCCGGGACTCGAACAGTGGTCGACTACATGAGAATCCAGTAACATAGCCATTATACCAACTGCTGGTCCCAAGTCTTGCTTCTTTTAATGGATATGTTTTTGAGATTCACCTATGCTTCAGTGAATCTGAATTCATTTCTTTTAATGCTGAGTAGTAGTCCAATTTATGAAATAGAGCACATATTTTTATTCACTCCTGACGTAAATTTAGGTTACTAATAGTTTGTTATAAGAATACTGTAATGAATATGTTTGAATAAGTCTTTTGTGGGCATGTTTTCAATTAAGGTAAATATATACAAATAAAGTTGCTACATAATTAGGCTAAAAACACAAACAGTGCACTCTTTGGAGATTAAATTACTCATATATATTATTTTAAAAATTACTTAATTTTATTTTATCATCATCATTTTTTTAAAAATTTGCCATAGAACAAATACACTCACTAGAGAGAGAGAGAGACAGAAAAAGAGAGAGAGAGAGAGAGAAAGTGAAAAAGCAAGCCGCCAGGTCCAGGACTTGAAATGCAGTTGTCAACGTGGGACTAAGCCACCTGCCTGCCCTGATTAAGTTATTTCTTAACATTCAGGATTTGAATGCCACAGAAACTGCTTGAATTAAATTAAGTATACAACGCAGACAAAAAAGGTAAAATTGGGGGCTGAACATTGGCATAGCAATAAAACACATTGCTCTGTGAGGCATACACTTGGTAAGATTTCTGATTCACTTCCAGAAGCCTCTCTGAGCATGTTGGCAAGCAAGCATGTGCCCATGATCCAGAACTGGATGAAGCTAAGGTGACTCATGAGAATCTCTCTCTCTCTCTCTCACTCATAAAAGAAATAAAACA